>NC_085136.1:248901976-249055549 GCF_035046485.1 Aedes albopictus
TCTGCTCACAGCTCTCTTATAACTACAGGTAATCTTCTATATAACACAGAGAAACTTACAGACGTCACACTCTTTTCGCTTCCCCGTGCCTGATTTTTTACCGATTCATACGAATATTCGGTAATTATTTTCGGCCTAACGGGGTAAAACCACTGTCACCTTAACCAAATATAACATCACAGAGAAACCGACAATGATTTTTCATTAGGGCCTAACTGACTTGATCGATTTCTCTTCGTCGACTCTCTCTTTCGCTAATAACTTGATCAAAACAAACAAAATCATTATTCTTTTTGTTTCTACAGGTCGGACTCGATTATCCGGAGTCGGGTTCTGATGCTTAACGAACATATATCAGGGGAACGGAATGCTCTTTAAAACTGAAATTTTAACATTATGTCAAACCAATATTGATTAGTTATCAATCAACCCGAGCAGAAGAAAATATCAACAGCATAATAAAATATGTTATTTTGGCCTAATAACTGTATAATGCAATCAGTAATTTTTATGTTATTAGCATAACATATTATGTTACAAACTTGTCTGTCATAAGCGGCAAAACAACAAATATCATAATAAAAAAATGTTCCTAGAAGAATAGTTCAATAACTTGTTTTGTTAGATTAATTACAACTTAATAACAGGAAATCTGTGAACCTGTTACTGTTATGTTATTCTTCATCACATATTTGTACATTCTCTATAGTAGAATAATAACTAAACATGTTCTACAACAAAATATATTATTGAAATATTATCTTGTGGATGTATCCCAAAACTTAAATATATCAAAATAAGATTGCCCAACAAAACATGTTATTAAAAAGATATATTTTGATAAGTTAACAATAACAAATTATGATATAAAAACAGGCTATGTGATTCTATTGTTATCAATTTGCTATTCTCCTCTGCTCGGGAAAATTTCAGCTTCTTACAGCATTTCGTTTTCGAGATATTATTTTGGGAAGCACCAGAATCCGACTCCGGATAATCGAGTCCGACCTGTATAGCAATATGTAGTCGTCTTCTTCGCATTTCAACCTAAAAATCTTTGGAAAACTCAATATACATTCTGTGATAACACAAAGAGAGGATCGATAAAGAGAACTCGAAAATGTCAGTTAGGCCCAAATGAAAAATCAGTGTCGAAACAGTCTTCACACTCTTTCCGCTTCTTACTCGAATATTCGATAGATGATCGATTGACCACTCCCGATGCCGTCTACTCTCGGTGGCATTGGTTTGATCGCTTCACTGTTTCAATTGACCCCCGCTAATTTGTACATCATTCAAGCTGTTCATGGAAGAGAATCAAACAAAACGCATTTCAAAACAAAACAGTAAATAAGGTTACCAGGGATTTGTTTTTTTATGCTCATAGGGTTACTGGAAATTCAAATTAAATATGATCCTTGTCAGTTTGCATGAGATGACGCTCAAACCAACATCATGGGCATTCCAGGAGCTCTCTGGAGATATCAGGGATGTACCACGGGACGGGTTTAAAACTAGGGGCAAGACAGATCTAACGCGAGAAAATCTGTGTTCAAAGTGTTGTTCGTAGTACCTCAGATTTTCTCCCATTTATACCAAAGCGTGATGTGGCACCAATGTCAAACTGCAAATTGTTGCTGGGGATGTCTTCAACAAATTTCGTCGATTATTGAACATGAGCATGAGCATGACCATTGGTGACTGAACACTTCGTAGTTGCTACTCCGTGATTGACCTAGCGGAATTGCACAGAGATCCAACAGATGGGGCATAGGATCAGCCCAGCATCCTCAAGGGGCCGTCCATTAACTACGTAAGGGTTTATGAGGGGAGGGGAGGTTCGAGAAATCTTACGCGCCATACAAAAATGTTTGGGTTCTCATACAAAAAATCTTACAAGAGGGGGGGGGGGGAAGGTGGTGTCAAAAAATCGAGAAAATTCCCTTACGTAATAAATGGACAGCCCCCAATGTACACGTTCCGAAAACTCACATTTTTATGGGTCAAAAACGGCGCTGGCCATGTCCTTACGGTCAACCTGGGAGGGGAAGGAATGTTAGTTCGACAACCGTTGCTACTAGAGGTTGTATATACTACTGTGTCCTCCACAGTTGTCGCGAGAAGAAGTTTTTGTTAGTTGGGAGGGATTGATAGTTACATAAATCAGGATTCACTTTGGTAAGCGATGTGATCGATGTAACCGTGAGCATACATAAAACACACATACACATAATTGTGACACCTCACAGTTTGGAAGAATGGTGAGACCTTAAAAACTCGCAGTATAAATTTTAAAATGTCTTATGAAATTAAAGATATCTTGCGTCACCTCGCAATGAGGAGGACTGGTGAACCAATAAAAAATATTCAGGCTTATTCTGCGCGGCGTGTGAGGTGAAATGAGTCGAATGAGGTGACAAAAGTCGACTCGCCCCATTTAATTTGCATTAGTCGTCTCACCTCACACGCCGCGCAGAATAAACCTGATTGCTTGCTTTTGATAACGTGGACTCGATATAGGGAATCGCGCTACTTGGGCGGTGGCTTCTATATTCGTCTGTTTTCCACTATAACTCAGTCAATCTTGAACCAATTGACACAATTCTTGGAATGCGGTGAGATAGGTATAGTATCTACCCGTGTACAAAATTTCAAGTCAATCGGTTCAAAATTGACCGAGTTACAGTGGAAAACAGACGAAAATAACAGACGAAGAAACCGAGATGAACTAGCCTAGGGCTAAAAATCTCGTTAATACAGATAAAAAAAAAAAACAGACGAAGAAAACCACCGCCCAAGTAGCGCGATACCCTATTTAGGCAAAACTCTGTACCGACACCAACAGTGACGGACCGCTCAAACTAAAGGAAAAAAATACTGAAACATATTGTAGAATAAAATACTGTGACCAGCATCTTTTAGTAGCAGACTGTGCCGCATTCACCACCATCCGACCTTTGCTGCTTCATGTTTCAGGTGGGTGTACAGTTCTGCCGCCGCTCCAAATGTTCTAGCAATAATATCCATGTTATCTGCAAAACAGACAAATTGGCCAGATTTCGTGAGGATCGTACTCGACACCGAGAATCGGTGCGAAGCTGAGACGGAAACAGTGAAAGTGGCTGGACTGTAGGAATATGTGTGGGAGAGGAAAACGAGAGTTGGAATAGGAAAAGGCAGTCAGAAAGTGAACGCGAGCGTGATCATATCTTCCCGTTGATCGTCGATCGATTCTTGTCGAGAGTGCACAGTGACATACCTGATAGGAGATTTTCCCCGACAGACTGGCGGGGGAGGGGGAGGGCTAGGTGTCTTCAACCGACGACTGGACGGGCCGGTGTTGCCGTGTAGAGGTTATCCGTCCCGAGAATTTCTGGAACGACCCGTACCTTTGGTGTCAGAAGACCGCACGTGGCACGCTACTCTCTAATTGGCCAGCGGTTGCCCCTTCTCCAGTGGGCCAACTTCAGACACTCTTCAGTCCCTGTCCGAGAACACCAAGCCAACTCCAGACACCACCGTATACCGCAAAGCACACCCCCCCCCCCTTTGGATTCTCTGTCATCATCAAATACGACTGCCATGCTAAAACCGCTCTGACGAGGCTGGCCAATTGTGAACGTCCGGCCGCCTTCGAGATCGCAACTGCGGTCCTGTGCGACTAACTACGGCCTCCGCCTCCGGGAGCCCGGGTTACGCCGACATAGTCCCGAGTATCGTCGGCTTACTCGCCGCCCACCTTGGTTATGGGTACGACATTCCATATTGTTCTCCGATCGCCCTCAGGGAGCTACGGTCGGCCATCGTCACCGGCACCACAGCAGCCTCCTGGTCCGGCCGATTTGGGAGGAGCTCCGGTCGCATCAACCGCTTAATCGTGGCGAGAGTCACCCAGGCGACAATCTGGTCGCTCACCGTCGCGACAGCCCGATCTAACTGTATAATAAACCGTCGATCAAGGTAAATGTTTATTTCAGTTTATTTAGGACCATCCCACCGAAAACTCTTCCTGCTAAACGCCCTGGGACCCGGGAGTCAAAAGATGGCCTTGAGTGCCCACCCCGGAAGCGGCTGCGGCTCAGGCCAGCTGCTTGGGGCTTAGGCCCGACTCCATCTGGGTCGGAGCAATTGAGTCCCGGGGTCAAAGTTCGTTTCAACATGAGAATCTTGCTGGGATAGCCTAAACTGATTTCCGGACAAATGTTCGAGGGGTGGCCAGGTTTTTGTCGTGAGATAACAACCATTATGTTGTGGTAAATATGATTCTGCAGCCATAGGTAATCCTTACGCTGATGGTACATAAGTACCCAATCATCAGCTTCAGGCTTCAGCATCAGATTTCGTTTCTCACTCTCCAAACAATTGACAGCACATATCTCTCTCACTCTTTCCACACGCCCAACATCGCTTCCTTGTCGATCTTGTCTAGAATTTCTACACGGCTAACATATTTTGAGATGGAACGGTTTCCTGAGAAAATGAAAAGTCACGTATCGCGTATGTCGCTGAGCACGAAAAGGGATGGTTGTCCGTTCGGATGTTTGATTCAAATTGTGATGCCAAATATGACCATCAACGAATACACTCCAATATAATTTACTTTTCTGTTCTTCTAGTTCTCTATATGAATACGAAGGTAAATCAATTTTTTTGCCACTTCATCGCCCTTTGTCTACAAGTCTTGGAGCTAACATATGAGTCAGGTAACTGTCGAATGACCTAAGTTTTACTTAATAGACGCCCACGTCGTTGCTCAAACCCTATTTTTTACCTAAACATAAAACTTGTCTTCCTATTCTTGGTTTTAGTTAACTACACCGTGTCCAATAAGTTCTCATACAAAATAAAAAATTAGAAAATATCATTTTATTTCACATATGTGATTCATATTTTCAAAGTATTGAAAGGCCACATAATACTGATTAAATAAAGCATACGGTTAAGAATAACTTGATTTTCTATTTGTTTTTATAAGCCTAAGCAGTACACTTCCGTTTTCTGAAATCCGTTTTCTCCGGCACGCATGGAAAATGTTCGAAAAGTTTTTCATTCTACAATAGCAAAATAGAGTCCATAAGGATAAATTTTGAGTTTGTATCTCAAGTTATGAACCAAATGGATATACTAAGACATAAACAATACAGTTTTAGTGATGATATGGTAAGAAATTAGCAAGTAAGCTCAACTTGGGCTGATTTTCATGAAAGTAACCGTTATATCAAAGATAAACATCATAAAACCCAAATTTTGGACAAAATTTACCACAATAGGAATACAAGCGTGTTTGAAAAGTGAGAATGATGTGAATCAACCAGATAATATGCACGCATGTTTCTTTAACACAGTAAATCTTATTAAAACAGGTAAATGGACATTTTTGTTTAATTTACGTTTTATTTTATACAAAATAAAACAGTTTCGTACTTTACCAATACAGGATCTTATATTTTTTTTCTCTTCTTGTCATAGCTGCTACTAGCAATGGGGAGGACAGGAACCTAATTTGTTTCAACTTAAAACCATTACTCGTTGAAATATGACGAAATACCAATGAAATGGCGTGCGTGCCAGCTGAAACGGACTTACGACACATAAGCGATCAGCGGAGAAGGATAAAGGACAGTTAGTTCCAAAACATATGCTGTATTTGATGTATGTTAGTTGGCCTTTCAATAGATAAATTTACTTTGAAAATCCTTATTACAGATGTGAAAATTATTGAATTTGATTTTGTATGAGAACTTATTGGACACGGTGTATATAAACTGAACTTTGCTATGGAAAATATAATCAAAAGTGTTACATTATCAACATACTGTTCTTTTTCACATTGCGATTTATCAGACTCTAAGAACAAGGTTCGTCATTTCTCACCTTGAGATCTGCCTACTCTTCCAGAATTATATAACACGAAATAGATATTCCTATAATTGGAATATAATAATTCGTGGAAACTCTGCTACAACCACTCCGTGAAATGTCTCCTACACTCAACATATTTTGATCAAACTAATAGATTTTTTTATTTGTTTAGAGGTGGGTTTGAATTTAGTTAATGAAGTCTTTCACTCCTGCGTTGATTTGAATCATTTTGATATCGAAATTCAGAATCCTAAATTTAACCAGATATTCTTCTCAACTTACTAAGACCACCATTACCAAAAAATATAAATTGATTCCTCTCCAAGATGTTGAAGACAAGCATTAGGGTAATTTTCCAATTGTTCAACGAGGAATTTAGAAGTTTTGTTTGCACAAATTGGATTCTATACTGTTTAATTTTTGTTTATTATGAACGTTACTGTTATGAATTAAAAGGAAAAGTGTCTCAACAATGTATATGCGATGAAATTTCCTTGTTTTTAGATGTAAAACATTTCGACATTCTATTACTTACATTTTGGTACTTTATCGTCAAAGTGCATATATATTCGCAGCCCTAATTTGTCCACAGTTTAAAATTGAATTATGCGATATTATTTAATTAAATTAAATCAATAATGCTGAACACACGCATAAAACTCAAACATAATATAAGTATTTATTGGATAAATTTGTAAAAAAAATAAATATGAGAACATGCTCAAACTGTAACGTTTTAATAAGGTGTAATGTAGCAAATGAATTACAAAATTGTCAGTTTGAAATTTAGTTGGAGTTGGAGTTTTCCATTCTCAGCTTTGGCATGAATACAAAAACATTTGACCTAAATAGGGTGACTTTGGATATTCTTGACAGATTCGTTAACTTCGTAATAAGGTTTTTTGTAGGTCAAACTTTCTGAAACTTGGTTGTATAATGCAGCTTGATTGGGAAAAAGTTCGACGCCAACTTTGAGTTCAACAGGTTTCAAAAACCCCCTATGACAAAGAGAACAAAATTAGAAAATACGTAAGTACCCCTGTATTGATCAATCAACTACCCATTTACGCATAGTCGATAAAACCACCATTGCAGCAGCAACCACAAACTAATATCTAATGCATAAGAATATTCGTCTCTAGTTTTCATCAATAGAACACAAGGTCTAAGGGATCATCCATAAATGACGAAGCATTCTTTGACACCCCCTCCCTCTTCATAGCCTTTTTTCATACCTAATGCATGGCTCGCAGGTAAATCAGAGACACCCAGGGACCCCTCCCCCTAAAATACGGTTCCTAACCGGCAGCCGAATGTAGTCATGGAAAAACTCTTGAACTTGGTATTATTTATTGTTTAAATTTCAAGTAATTGATAAGCTTCAAACATAGCAAGCTTTCTTGGGCTGGTTATGTCACAAGGATGCCAGAAAACGACAAGCGAAGATAAGACTCAGTGAACCAAGAAGGTGGCTATAGATTCTATCATCTGTCGCGAAAACAATATTCAGTTATTTACAGTTATTTATATAGGGTTCAACAGGACTTAACGTCTCCAGTTAGCCTAGTGGGTAAGGCTATGGATCGCCAATCTGGAGCAGTGCCTAAAAAAATCAGTCCAATGATGTTCAATCAGTGCGAAAACGCACACAAATAAACGAATGCAGTCTCCCACCAACATGACACAGAGAATGAGCATGACAAAGAGAAAGCAAGACAATGAAAACGACGCCTCGTAGTGTAATCAACTGTAGCTGAAGTTCTGTTTTGATCTTCAGTCCGAGCTCGGTGAATATGAATATGATTTTTTTTAATTTGGAAATGACTTTTTGTGATTGTAGGCTATTTAAGGCACGCAAATATCGATATGTTCCCTAATTCTAGTAATTATGCTTGCTTTAAGTGAATGGTATGCACCAGCAGCACTTTTTGCTTTTAAATCGTGCCTAAACCAAAAAATATCAATTGAAGATGAATATGCTGACTTTGAATATCAGTCCGTGGTAAAAATTCAGCAGACAGCGAGGTAATGAATTTTTCATCGCTTGAACTTCAGAGAGTGGCGCAGGGGTTGCCGAGGCGATAATCAAAACAAAAACAAATCTACGTCGCAAGAGCCTCTGGGCATCGGTTGGGATGACTGTAATTTGACAAATTAACTGGAGACGGCGGGTTCGATTCCCGTTCCAGTCGGGAAAATTTTCCTGACTCCCTGGGCACAGTGTATCATTGTATTGCAAAGAAAACCCTTCAATGGATCACTAAAATAACTAAAACGGTCGCTATGAAATCAACAGATAGCGCCACCGTAGCCTTGTGTGTTTGACGTAACTCGACTGCTGTCACTGTGTTATCGTCCATATACGGTGGCGCTTTTGTTTTGATGCGGTGAGTAGCGGAAAAGTCGGCTTCAATGATCCATTAATAACTGTGGAAGTGCTCTAAGAACACTAAGATGACGGGGGGGACGTCGAGCCATTAAAAAGAAGAAGAAGAAGGACTTAACGTTCTGGGAGCGCAAAAGGTGTGTGGCCCAAGCCTCTCAGTGGATAAAAAATCTTCTAGTGAATTAAAATCGTGAACATCTTGCATAAATGAACGAGTGAATTTGAGTGCAAAACATAAAAAGTAAGTCACATATTTCTCACAAATTCAAAGGCCACGAGATAATTAAGACATACACTGAGGCAAAAATACTTAGGAAGAACATTAGAATCGCTTATGATTTGGCGACACTACGATTATTGTTGAAAGACATACATTTCGCTTATGATTACGAAGGAGAAAATCAGTATCAAGTCACTTAACAATATCTTAAGTTTCTCTTATGAATATCGTTGGATCAAAATTCTAACTATCGTACGTTTGCTCTTATTGAATTCAACTATGGAAACTTATGGAAATCAATATTATCAATTATGAACTTGATTATGAATATCATGCCACCAGCGGAATAATATTTTTATTTATATTTTGTGGATTTTTAGGGATTTAACTTTATTCAATCATGCCATATCATGTCACTTGAATTACCGCGTAAGTAAAACGATCGGTTTCTCATGGATCACTTGAAATAAAATTACAAGAAGCGAGTGCACATTTATTCATGAAGTTTGCATGGATGGCTTGCAATATGTGCTGAAATAAATGCACGTCCTTCTTTTCACTTTAAACTAAAAAAACTGCTTCTTCTCACTTTCATTAAAACGTGGAAATCGATTAAGAGGCCGATCGTGTTACTTACGTAATTCAAGATTTGTCGTTAATTTTAGAAGAGAGTATATCGACACTTGGGAAATTAAATTAATTCGATTTCGTGTCCGATAGTTCCGAAAACAGATCTGCGAGTAATGGTTGTTCGTCTGAAACGCAGCTTATTGGAGTTCATACCATAACTGTTGCAAATTTCATAGATTTCAGTTATGATTCATAAGTTGTAGATATGGAACGCGTGTTCAACAACTATAAAGTCAATAAGCGAGTGTTGAAATAGAAAAATCGTCCATTCATAAGTTCCGAGTTATGAAATTCCTAAGTGTTTTTGCTTCAGTGTAGTCTAAGCAAAACTAATCATCAAAGCAATGTTCCAAATTATTGACGGTTTCTCCCCTTAGCGAACGCGACGATTTGAATCCGTCGCGGGTGAAACCGTCGCCAGAGTCGTCGCAGCCAATCAACAGGCGGGAGTCTGACGTTTCTCCGATCTCATTAACACAAACAGCAGCAGAGGTGGTGCATGATTCGTTGCGATGATTCAGAAATGCCGACTGGAAGTTGACAGCGCGTTTTGTTATGAAAGCAACATACAATACCGTATCAAATATGGTTTATTTCACTTTTCATCGATAGAATATTTTGAACCAAGGCTTTTCTGAAAGGTCCACTGTTTATGGAGCATATTTGTATTTTTCATGTTGTAACAAATCCTTAAAATGTTTCAACTCATGCAACTTATATCCTGCCTGTTAAAAAGAAGAGACCAGCACATTTTCAAATGGCAAAAAAAAAGAACAAAAAAAAATGCCATGCAGTATTATTCTATAAGAGAAGAAAAACTTAAAACCCGAAACATCTGCCACATTTACTTTTGATGGGTGTGCTGTTGCGTGCCCGGAAGGACTCCCGAAACTTTTTACCGCAATTCGAGCCTCGTTATTAACCCGTTTGAAAAGGGGAAAACAAAAAAAAACAAAAATAAAACGGTAAAAAGTATAACGGCAAGTGTTGTGAACCTACAAACCCGCTGCTCCCTCAGTGTTTCCATTCCGCCCGTCTCCGCCTGACATCGCCTCATTGTACCACGTGCATCATGCCGCATGGCTCGCTCGGTGAGGTGGGTTAATCAAATTTCTGCTCCGACTTAATGATGCGAATTAGTGCCAAACTAAAGGAACAAATTGATAAAAATAAAAATGGAGAGGCTTGGTGGATATGACAGACAGGTGTCAGCTGCTTATAAAAATGGACAAAGTAATTGGTGGATTTTTGGTTTTCATATTTCGAGTGGGTTCAAAACGCGCAGCTGATGTTGGATGGGAAGGCTGTCTTTGTTCGTGTGGATGATCCATAGCGGATGACGACGCGTCACAATCGCTAATCAAATGCGCGAAATAAAAATAAACGGGCAAAAATAACAGAAACACCATGTACACCATCCACATTATCTGTGTGCCACCGGCGCAAAACTGCCGAAACCGGACCTACCCCAAGTTGCTTTGAATTAGAGCGCGTAAACGATCCAACCGACCAGCCAGCCAAGCTAGCCGACAAAGGCGTGACGTCGCGCCGTTTGGTTGTTGTTTGCGAACGAAAAGTATTGTATAGCCATGTGTGTAGATAGAAGACGAGTTCATTGAATTAGAAAACATTGAACAGACAGACAGCGACCGGCGGCATTCGGCAGACGGCCCTGGGTCGTGGCTTCACTGCGTTCTCCGTATTTTGTATTTACTCTTACACACCATAGTCATCAAAACTTCCGAACGATAAACCCTCCTTCCCTCATGCACCCTGGCAGGGGTGCCAGATGCGGAGATGTTTTGTGCATCCTGACAACAACAGAGGATGCGGAGGATGCGAATACATTTTGACTTTTTGGTTTTATTTTTGAGACTTTAATTGAACACACTTAAAATAAAATTTAATTATTCATAAAACAATCTTTGATTGTGATCTGATCATCGCTATCTATCTATAGAATGGTGCCAAGATGCCTGGCAGGTGAGTTCACGGATATTCTTTTGTTTTCCTAATGTAAATTGACGACTTCCTGTTTTTCCTAGCTTGCACTTTAGATATAATGGTGATTTTATTACCAACTAACACATGGTCAAGGAAATTGAGTAGCACATGGAGGCGCATGGTTGATTGCGCCGGGATGCTCACTAGACTAATCAAAGCAATGATGCACGGTTTAAAGAACGCCGTAAGGGTTTCGGGCGAGTTGCCAAGTTTGTTCGAATCCCACCGTAGACTACGACAAGGTATAGACTCTTATACTGACTGTTCAATATCGCTCTGACAGGTGTTATGCGACGAGCCGGGCTTGACACCCGAGGCACGATATGCACGAAATTCGGCCGATTTTTCTGTTTTGTGGATTCTGGCATCAGGTATCAGTAAGTCGGCTCCAGAGGCACGTTCTCCTGCATTTGGGTAATTTGGTGGGATGGGAAAAAGGACAGGCAGGGGAATAGGATCATCACCCTAGAAGAGGGCACTACCACAGCAGGTCAAAACAACACAACGTCCTGAAGATTAAGATTTTTTTAGGTCAGTTTCATTTAATAACTGTTCGCATTTGCGCAAAAACTGGACAATTACATATCAAATTATATTAAGTCCCACAATCGGATTCCCAGCTATCACATACAAATTTAGCAGGTTGCTGAATTGTGGAGTGTGAACAATGATTAGTGACATTTCCCTTGGGTGTCCTTCCCCTAGCAAGCGTCAGTGACAGCAAGCATCATGACGAGGTGGGCAGTGTGATGCTACCTCATTGAGGGCTACTGGCGGATATGAAGCACTGTACCTCAGCCCATAAAAGGAAAAACTCAACAACAACCTCATTGAGGAGTGGAGCTTTGGCGGAGCAAATCGTCTGCATAGCGAGATTCCGTATCATGCCAAGTGGCTCTACTGTAGTTTGCTAAGATAACGCAATATTCACATGAATATTCGCCATTTGATAGCTGGGTTGGCAGTGGCCAGTCAATGCATTGACCAGCACGCTGCAATTCTGCTCAGAGAGATTTGTTAGATACTTCGCCACTCCTGGAGATGACTCAGTACTAGACAATTTTGTTTGAAGCCATGACTCCAAACTATTACAATATTTTGAAATGATTCGACTGGGAGTTTCGATAACTATGGGAGTTTATACGTTGATACTTCTATATCACTGCCAACGTTTCGATCCTTGGGTTGGGATCTTCCTCAGGGCTCGATCTTAATCAACTTGTGATAATCGTATTGCACCGGGAAACTTTTTCGGCTTTTAGTCTTTGGAGCGGTCAAAACTAGAGAATGTTTTCTACGCCCGACGTTTTGATTGTTTATTCAGTCTTTCTCCAGGGTTCTATAATAGAATTGGACTTAGTTACATTTACGAAAATACACCCTAGAGTGGGTCAACGTTGTACAGAGAAAATTTAAATTTGATCGCATCAATCCAGAACAAAGCTTTTTCAATCTATATCAGCGTCCAAAACAACTGTGTAAAATATGGAAGCGATTGGTTGCGTCCCCGTATTCCAAATTGCGATCGAAATTTGTATGGAAGTTAGTATGGGAAACGTACTTTTTTGCATTTTTCTCAGAAGTTGAATTCTTTTGTTTAATACCACGTATTATTATTGATGTTAGTTTCAGATAAGGAGGGTGTCATTCGCCGCACGATGCTGGAAATCAGAGTATCGAGCCCGTTTTACCCCATTCTCTCTCATTTTCACCTTTTTAGAAATATTCTGGAGTGTAAAATAAACGATTTATTTAACTTGTGTTTGTGTAAAAACTTCCGTAGTATCGAATGGAGCTGGTTTGGCTCACCGCACAGCCCTAAAAATTGGAATATCTTCAAATTTCCCTGATATCCCCTATTTCTTTGAAATATCACATGCATCTTCACTCGGAGTGGAATGCAATCGATTAGAGCAGGATATAGGGTTTATCAAATTGTCGGTACTATGGAAGTTTTTACATAAATACGAGTTAAATAAGTCATTTATTTTGCACGCCAATCGGAGATAAATGATGGTTATCTCAAAAAAGTGTGTGTGAAAGAGAGTGGGGTAAAGCGAGCTCAATACACTGATTTCCAGCATCATGCGGCGAATGACACCCTCCTTATCTGAAACTGTAGAGATTTTTACAGTTCGTATCAAAAATTCATTCAAATCCGACCACGTCGAGCAGAGATATTGAATTTATTCGCGTTTTATACCTATTTTTTCCCACTGTGCATTGGCTTACACGCTTACCTGAAACTACCCATCGACTAGGTCGATTATACCCGGATTTTCATGTTGTTAGCAGTTGTCAAAATCCGTGTAACCCGAAAGCCCACATTTGTTGAATCTGGGTAAAGATCTGGGTAAACGGCACTTTGTCATTTCCCGGATTGAAAATATGGCAGCGGTCAGGAGAACGCTGGAAATTATGACTGTTTTTTCGAAAAATATGCCAATAAATGACAAGAAAACAGTGAAATTATTCCGGAGAACTGTCTCCCTACATCAGGTAAGTGAGAAGCACATATATTTGAAGCTTTTCATTAAAAATCTAAAATATATATAAATTAACAAAATCAGGGCCCCGGAAGAGCTGGGTATCATTTACCCAGATTTTGCCACCAACATCGGTAACCCAGATTTGAGTAAAAGTGCCTTTACTCAGATTAGAGTAACTGCAGTTTTGCTCAATCTGGGTCGCTTTGACACCAATCTGGGTAACTGGGGGTTAGCGTGTACAGAAAAGTTTTGTTCTTCGTCTCGTGGTTTGTTTTTTTTTTTCGTCAAGCTTTTGGTTTTCATCACCGCTTAAAGGAGAGAACCGCTCTCCTACTGCATTCGGCCGACAACAACCATCGCTTCGCTTTAGATCATACGGAGATACTAGATTCGCATCGACGGTGCTCCACTCTCCCTGTTTTAGAAGTGTGTCATATCTTCAACACGAAAAAAAAACAGTAAACAAACGAAGCGACTGTGATAGTTTAAGTACAACATATGCAGGAGTTTTACATACACTCAAGACAAAAATCAAAACAAATCATGTAGATAGACAGACAAGTAATAAGGCAATCCATGAGACAGATGCGATCAGCTGATTTTTTTGTTTATCATATATTTTTGACATCTGATGATCGGGGTGACAGTTGAACACAAAGGAATTTGTTAAGCACCGATGACACTTGACGTAACTTTGTTAAGTTGTACTCACACTGTGTTTACACTTTTGGCTGTCACCCCCATTGCGAAAAGTCGTCATTGATTGCCAGACGAACACTACTGACAACGACCATGACACCCAATAGTGGTAATCACGTTCAAATGTATGCGTGCCTTTTTTGTAGATGTAGGGGTGGTGGGGGTAAAGTGGATAGGGTACAGTTTCATGGCTTTTATTGTTTTTTAAAATGTTTCAACGATTGAAGTTTATGCCTAAGCATGAATCATTATACTTTTGCTGATCTTGAACATTAAAATCAAATAAACCTCTTTAAGATGACAAGAACTTTAAAAATCACGTGAAACAACGCAAATGATGTAAAATCTGCTTATAGTTGCTAAGGTTTTATCATAAGTTATTTTCAAATTATTACAAGTTTTACACCCTAAACAAATAAAGTCCACGTAGAAGCATAAATTTGACCGACAAAAAAATTAAGATTCGTAAAAAAAGTTTTGGAAATAATTTTTACAAAATCAGACCGTGGGGGTAAAATGGACAATCGATTAAAATTTCAACAAAATTTCATATTTTTTTTTTCAAACTTCAGAATCATCAGCCGTCATACCTATCGTGAGATAATTGAAGAAAAATGTTATAAAAAAAAATATTTTATATCAACAAAATGTAATTTTCATCCAAAACAGTGCTTGTTTTTTGCACTATTTTTACAATAATTATTTAAGTGTGTTTCAATGTTCGTATCAAAAGTTTGAAAAGAACAAAATGAAGGTATCGTATGAAATTTGATAGTTTGTATTTATAAACATAGAAACAATATGCTGTTCTATAACTTTTAAAAACTTGTTCATTTTACCCCATCGATTGTCCATTTTACCCCCACCAATTTATTTCACGCAATTTCATGCACGATTTGGTGAAGAAAATAATCAAAGAAAACAATATTTTTTAAATGCAACCCCTTACAAGACTTCTAAAGTATATCATTATCTTCCATGTTACTCGGAAAAGTAGATGGGTTTTGCCGCATTTCCGCGGGAAACGACCAAAATGCTTAGGTTGTCCACTTTACCCCCACCACCCCTAGTTGTGAAACTGCGAGGAAAACATTTGCACTCCTACCCCTATCATTATTTACCCAATTCGGTTGGGTAATATTTGCATATGAAATCTGAATAGCCTTTTAACCCTTTATAAGGCCGAGAGAACCAGGCACAGAATCCATTCGTTTTTCATTGGAATATAAAGTACATGTGGTGTAGTGAACAAAAACGTTTTTATTTTCAAAAAATTCGATGGTCGATTTTGTATGACAAAAAAATGGTCTAAATTTTAACTTTTTGTCAACAAAGTTTAAAATGTTATTATTTTGAGATGCGTTTATCAATCATGCTGATTTTTCGACAGGTTATTGCTCTAATATTCATGAGTTACATGTGAGGATTTGAACTCGATTGGTCAACTATTTTCGACGATATGGCAATTTTAGTACATGCCCATTTATTATAGTACATTTTTTCAAAAGGCTGAGTTTCTAAAAGTAATGAAGCAATCAAGTTGAAATGTTGTTCACAAGTAAAAGGAACATAGGCCTTTCATTCCTCATCATTCGATTTTCAATTCTCTCACCACAGCAGAAGTTCGAGGTTATAAATCTTTATGCACTCAAAAATGACAATTTTTTAGAGACATTTTGTTCTAAGAAAGCTTATTCATATTTGTTATGGATCAAAAAAATCATAAGTGTTCACAAAGGCCTAATGTGTCCACCAGTTAAAACAGAAGTTGTAAAAATTTTCTAAACGAACAGAAAAAAATATGTGTATAAGGTGGCAATATAGTTGCCACTGCCTTATAAAGGGTTAACCCGCAAACACCCGGGCCGATCTACTTTTGGTAGAAATGCAATATCTTCTTTGTTTTATAACATTTTACCCCAGAATTTTGTTATAGTCAAGGGGAATAGTTGTGCTAAGAAATGCATGGTACCTCTCCCCTTTGCACCCTCCCCCTTTTGCGGGGAGCCGAAAATACGTGGCTTTTTTGTATTTTTTTTATAAATTCTACATGTTTTTGCTCAAATTTTATCGTTTCGCTAATCATCAATAGTTTTCACTGATCCTAGACATGTAATGTATTACTACTCATCATGGTCTGTTGATGTTTTGATCCCAGAGCTATTCTAAGGCCTCCAAAGTACTCCGAAGTTTGGGACACAAATCTAACATTCTCAACCAAATTTTATACACGATGAATGATCACAGTACATAGACTACGTTACTCAAAAAGCCTCAAAGCACCCCTAGAAAATTCATGGTACATGAATTGGGTGTTCTAGGTCATCCAAACTACTCTGGAATTCATTTTCTTAAGATCTAAAACATCTACCATCGTTTGTGTTCACTCTGTTCAAGAAATTTAGTCACGTTGATGTCCATTAGACCTCACAATGCTATGAGCAACTTGATATTGTGGTAGTTAGACATTTCGTGAAATACACTTTGAAGTTTGGGTTACGATATCTACATACTGTATCATGCTTTAGTTGTGAAGAATTTTTGTGGAATGTAGTCTATATTGCTGATGGAACCTCAGTGCACATCTATAATGCTTTTTGGTATATTCATGGGATATTCCAGGCTTTCCAAACTATTCTGGAGTTAGGAACTTCAAGGTCTACAGGCTCTACCCTTGATTTTCTTCACTCTAACGGCATAGTTCTTTCACGATTGTGTCTGTTGCACCTTATTATATTACAAGTATCTCTATTTGTTGCTATTTGAGTGTCCGCTGGCAAACAAATGGACCCAATGTATTCTGAAGTATGGGTCGCAATATCTGTAAATCTAAGGATATTTTTATTGTAGCGCCCGTGTAGCTGCCGGCTTAGAATAGCACTACGGACCACCTGTTCCGGGGGTAAAAGTCCACCAAACAGGTAACCCCAATCCAAGGTGTCAGGCGACCCGTGCTGAGGGATGAATGGTTGAGGGGGTTTAAAAGATGCTCGATCTTTAACGGAGCCCGTAGCGTGGGTAGATCGTCTTTTAGGGTTGCGTTGCGGTAATAGATCTACCAAACCGAAATCTAGTGTCATCCTATTTTTCAATTTTGGAATATGTGTTCTGGTAATTCAAGGAATCATAGTATTTAGTCCTTTACTACTGGTGTTTTGGTGACTTCCAGTTTTTGAATAAAACTGAGTTAACCAACTTTACTTTGCATATAGTTAAAAACCTCACCATCTGAGGCTAAACTCAATGCAAAGGAAATCAAATTGGGTTAGGGATCCATGTATGTACTAACTCTTCGAAGACTGGAAAGTGCTAGTACGCAAGGAACATTCTAGAATCCTTATTACTGAAAACATGTTCCATTATTGGAATGATATTGCTGCTAATGTTAAAACCCGGGTCCTAAACTTCCTACTGGGGAGAATTTAGCAGTAAAAAAAGGGTGATGCTAGGTTTCCGATGCATGGCCAATATCAGTACTCTTGTTTTGTTTTCTAAGAAAACAAAACAAAAACTGTATCAAAATCGATACTTTATTGCCCCTCAATGGCAATGCGACATGCACTACACTAAGGATACGGGTAATGTCACAATAGATCTAAAAACTGGTCGCAGTGACAAACCCGAACAGGAATAAAAAAAAAAAAAAAATTGTAGCGAATATAATCTACGCTACTCTTAGAACCTCAGCGAAAAATTCTGATAACTTAGCAACATTCTCTTGGTAATCTAGGTCATCCAAGCTATTCTGGAATTAAGACCTTCAAGTTCTATAAGCTCTACTCTTGTATCTCTGTTGAGTATTTCTTTGTGTTACTTGTGCATCCACTGACATACAAATGATCTTTATGGTATTTGGAAGTGTCGGAAATTACCGAAGAATTACTCTAGGCGTTCCTCGGAAATTCCACCAGGAGTCCCCCAGAAATTCATCGTGATGTTCTCCGAGAACATCTACGAGTTCCTAATGAATGCCTCATGACTTCCCGTGAAATTCTTCAGGAGTTTCCCAGCAGTTTCTCGAAAATTTCATCAGGAGCTATGCTGAAAATCCTACAGGAGTTCCTCAGGAATTACTTTAGGAATTATTCGAAAAATCCTGCAGGAGTTCTTCGGGAATTTCTCCAGAAATTCTCCGAGGATTCCACGGGAATCCCCCAAGGATTTCTCCAGGCATTCTCTTAAAACTCCTCAAGGAAATTTTCTCAAGAGTTTATCCAGAAATTTCTTCTGGGATTCTTCCAAAAAGTTTTCCAGGGATTCGTTCAGGAATTTTTCTAGGAAATTCTCCAGGGATTGCTACAGCGATTTCTCTAGAAATTCTTCCTGGGGTTCTATCAGGGATTCCTTCAAGAATACCCACAGGGATTCCTTCGCGAATTCCTCCATGGACTCATCAAGTAATTCATTCAGGTATTCCTCCAGAAATTCCCCCAGAGCTCCTTCAGGAATTCATCCAAGATTTCCTCCAACAACTAATCCAGGGATTTCTTCAGGATTCAAGGGATTCTTCCAGAAATTCTTCCAGAGATTCTTCCAGAGTTTCCTCCAGGAATTCTTCCAGGGAATACTTCAGAAATTCCTCCAAGGAATTTCTCCGGGTAATCTTCCCGGTTTATTTCTCCAGAAATTCCTCCAGGAACTTTTCCATGAATAACTGGTAATTTATCTATGAATTCATCAAGAGATTCCTTTAGAAATTCCTCCACGGTGTCCTTCAGAAATTCTTCCAGGAGTTCCTCCAGGAATACCTCCACGAACTTCTCCACAAAATTATCCCAGTATACCTCCAGCAATATCAACAGGGGTTCTTCCCGGAATTCCTCACAGGGATTCCTCCTTATATTCTTTCAGGAACTCCATCACTTATTCCTCCAGGGATTCTACCTGGATATACTCCAGGATGTATTTCAGAAATTCCTCCAGCAAATACTCCAGGAGTTCCTTCTGGAATTACTTCAGGAAATCGTCTAGGAACTATTCCGGGAAACACCGCAGGAATTCCTTCAAGAAATATTCTAGAAATTCCTCCATGAATAACTGCAGGAGTTTCTACACGAATTGCTGTAGGAATTACTACAGGGATTTCTCCAGAAATTCCTTCAATTTCAGTTCTTGCGGGAAATACCTCACGTGAATTCGGAATTACTTGCATGAATTACTCCATGAATTCTTACATGTTTTATCCTTCATGAAAATACTCCAGGAATTCCTCCAGAAAATAAAAATTGAAAAAATAACTTCAAAATTTCCTTGCAGTTCAAGGAAATCTTGCAGGAATTCCTCTAAGAATATCCCTGGGAAATTCTTTAAAAAATCCTTCACAGATTACTACAAGAATTGCTGCAGAAAGTACTCCAGGAATTAATCCAGGGTGTTCTCCAGATATTTATTGAAGGAATTCTTGGAAGAATTCCTGGGGGTATTTCTGTAGGCATTTCTGTATGTATATCTGAAGGTATTTCTGAAGGTATTTATTGAATATCCCTGAAGGTATTTCTAGAGAAATTTATAAAGGAATCTCTGACCAAATTCCTGGACATAAATATTGGAGCAGGTCTTGGAGAAATTCTTATTAGAGTTCCTGTCGGAATTCTTGAAAGAATTTCTGGTAAAATCTCTGGACGGATTCTTGGAGGAATATCTGGAGAAATTCCTGGAGGAATTTTTGGAGAAAGTTTAGAGGAAATTCTTGCAGTATTTTCTTGAGAAATATTGGAGGAATTCTTGGAAGAAGTCTCGGAGCAGTTCGTGGAGAAATCCTTGAAGGAATTCTCGGTGGAACTCCTGGAGTTGTCCCGGGAGTATTTCCTTGAGGAATTTCTGGAGGTTTCCTGAAGAATCTAGGAGGTATTCATAAAGGAATTTCTGTATTTTTTTAAATGAATGTTTGAAGGA
The DNA here is from genome assembly GCF_035046485.1 of Aedes albopictus. Classification (NCBI taxonomy): domain Eukaryota; kingdom Metazoa; phylum Arthropoda; class Insecta; order Diptera; family Culicidae; genus Aedes; species Aedes albopictus. The sequence continues at coordinate 248,922,162 of NC_085136.1, forward strand.
TTTTTTTGAAAATAGCGTATGAAAATTGATGATGCTTGTGATGACCTAATTACATAATATAAACTTATGAAAAGAGTACAAAAATCGTAAAATGATGCAGACTAGAATCGTTCCATGAACACCGAAATCACTGAGCTCGTACCCAACCCACACGGCTATCGACGCTTGTGAATATCATGGAATTATACCAAACTGTGAGTCTAATCTGCGTCATAAAGCGACCCTATCAAATTCATCCTAATCGTTATGAATTGTTTAAATGCCATTTCATAAGTTAGACCTTATGCTAATCTTAGGTTTATTAGGCTGAGTGTACAGTTCCAGCGTTCCAGGTTAAGCATATGCGATAGTATACTATGGAGTCTTCAGATTCTTCGTGCGCAATCGCTTCCCAGACCTGTCCGTCGAATATAGTGTCATCGTTTCCGAGTTGAAACATCATCTGGCATCCCTGTCGGTGTTATCTATTCGTTTGTTTGTCGCCCCCTCATATACACCGCACCGAGCGCGTTTCGGTTCGCAAATTTTACTGCCCTCTACCGTTTTGCTCATCCCATCCCGTTGTTCCCCTTTCAACCCAACCCTGACTGAGTTGATGATTACTTGTGTAAATATATACGATGCACACCAAAAAAGAAGGCAATTTTTATCTTCTCCCTCTTCGGGTTCACCATGCCACATTGAGTGGTCTGCTCGCTCACTGGCGATAGTAAATATTCCAGCTTGCACATCCCGCTAGACTACCGTTGTTGTCGTCGACGCTGTACTACACAGCAGCAACGCGCGCAGCAGGCTAGTACCATCCCTCTCACCCACCCCCACCGCCTACTTCGATCCCAGGCCTCTGCGAACCATCATCATTGGCCGGCCAACCAGCCAGTGAGCGACCACTTCCAGCCCAGCGAATGACAGGCGGACGGACGACGGACGGTGGATGCACCAACTCAAGGTCGTCTGTATTTGTATTATCACCACGACCGACGGACGATACGACTGCGGGAGCCGTGGCGGGCGCGAACGCGCGTCAGCGCCAATTTCCTTGTTTCGCAAACGCGCTACGCGCCGCTAGATAGGCTAAATAACACATGCCGATACGTTTTTTTGGTGAGCGCACATTTGTCTGATGACTATGATGATCGATGACCCATTTCTATCACACCTTGCGAACAAGAAGATAGATATTTAGCCACAACGGGTTCGATCGGTTGTTACACGAGGTTATCAAGGTTTTGATAATGTTTCACACCTTATTGTTGCGTATAGAAGTTCGATGAAACGTTGGGCACTTCGGTAGGTTCAAGAACGTCCATCCGTATGCAATGCACACATTATCGCGTTGCCTAATCTCAATGTACCGTAAGGCCGGGTGGCACTGACCCTTTTGATTGAGACTATGTGTATGGGGTCCTATAGGGTGCTGCTTACATACACTCAAACCTCCATTTAGGTCGAATCCATTTAGGTAAAATCTATTTAGGCCCCTCCATTTAGGTAACGTTACCTAAATGGAATCCGATTATGTTCAGAGCAGTTGGAGTGTTTAAGGACAAACGTCTTGACATCCCGCTTCAACAGTGCATCCAAGGGCGTAGCCAGAGGGGGGCCGTGCCCCCCCATGGCCACCAGATTTTTTTAATTTGAGCCGACTCAAAGATTATCAAAAATTCAAGAGTTCCAGGAAAAAATATTTAAAAAAAACTATTCTCTAGACTATTCTAATAATTTAGGTTTTTATCCACAATTACCAAACCTTATTTTTTTTTAGAATAACAGGAAATTTCGCCAAGTTCATATTTCACTTGTATGTATTCAATTCAAACATACGTCATGCTAATAGAATAATACCTGGGATTTTTTACAAATTCATTCAAGGACATTTCCAGAAATTCCTTTAGGCATTTATACAAGAACTTCTTTCAGAAAATCCTCAAAGGACCTGTCCAGGAGTTTCTCTTTCGTGAATTCTTCCATGGACATCTTGCAGGGTTCAGATAGTTTTTTTCAGGGTTTGTTCCAAGAAATGCTTCAAGAATTCCACCCACGATTCCTTCAGTTTTTTTACAGATACTTCTGCAAGGATACATCGATGAATTCCATCAGAAATTTTCCATAGCTTCCTTCAGTGATTCTAGCATGGATTGCTCCAGAGAGTTTTTCCAGAATTTCTCTATGGGTTTCACCAGACATTCCTCTGGGAATTTCTCCCGGGATATCTATAGAAGTTGCTCCAGTGATTGTTCCAGTGTTTTTTTTTTTTTTTTTGATAATTCCACCACGAATTTCCAGGAGTTCCTTAAATCATTATACAAAACATTGTTTTGGGACTCCATCCAAAGATTCCAACAATAATTCGTCTGCAATTTCTTCAGAAATTTTACTGGGATTCTTCCATGAATTTCTTCAGAGATTTCTCTAATTATTCCAGGGATCCTCTGAGAATTGATGCAGTGATTCCCCTAAAAATCCATCCAAGGTTAAATACAGAAATGCATATAGAGATTTCTCCAGAAATTCCTTCAGGAATTCTTCTAGAGATTCCTCCAGGAGTATTTCTAGCGATTCCTCCGTTAATCTCTACGGGTATTCTTCTAGGATATTCTGCAGGGATTCCTCCATGAATTTCTGCAGGGCCTAACTCAGGACTTCCTTCTGTGATCTTTCTGAAACAACTTATTTAAAAACATCCTCCAAAGATTCTCCCACGAAAACTTTTCAGGGTTTCACCAGCAATTCCTCCTTGTATTTTTAAGGATTTTTTCTAGGAATACCTTCTGGAATTTTTCCAGAAATTCTGCCAAGAAATCTTCTAGTATTTCCTGCAGGAATTGCTACAGGCATTCCTCCAGGACTAAAAACTCCTCCAGGAACTTTTTTAGTGATTTTTGCAGAGTTTGCTTCAGAAATTCGATCGAGGATTTCTCCAGAGATTTCTCTAGAAATCCCTCCGGGAATTTCTCAGGCGATTTTTTCAGAAATTTCTCCCAGAGCTCCTCTAGAGATTCTCCCAGAAATTCATTCAGAAATTGTTGAAAGAATTCCTACAGAGATTCCTCGAATTCCTAGAATTCCTAGAATTCTTTCAAGGGTTCCGCCAGCAATTCCCAAAGGAGAACTTCCAGCAATTCCTCCAGGCATTCATTCTTCTTCTTCTTGGCGTAACGTCCTCACTGGGACAAAGCCTGCTTCTCAGCTTAGTGTTCAATGAGCACTTCCACAGTTTTTAACTGAGAGCTTCCTCTGCCAATGACCATTTTGCATGCGTATATCGTGTGACAGGCACGAAGATACTCTATGCCCAAGGAAGTCAAGGAAATTTCCTTTACGAAAAGATCCTGGACCGACCGGGAATCGAACCCGTCACCCTCAGCATGGTCATGCTTAATACCCGTGCGTTTACCGCCTCGCCTGGAGGCATTCCTCCAGGATTTTATTTAGGTATTTCTCCAAGAACTATTCCAGGAAATTCTCCAGGAATTCTGCCAGCCATCTCTCTAGGAATTGATCTAGGAACTGCTCCTGGACATCCTTCAGAAATTATGTCAACAATTTCTCTAGGATTTTTTCCAGAAAATCTTATGCGGATTTTTTCAAAAATTCTTCCAGGAAATTCTCCAGGAATACCCTCAGGATTTTTTTCAGGGATTCCTCCAGGAAATCCTCCGGAGATAACTCCAGGAAATCCCCCAGAAGTTCCTCTAAAAATTCTTCCTGGAAATTCTCTAGGGATTTCTTAAGAAATTATTCCAGAAAATTCCTGGAGGAATACCATCAGTATTTTTTCAGGAATTCCCGCAGGGACTTCTTTACAAATTTCTTCTATGATTCCCCCAAGGATTTCTTCAGGAATTCCTTCGAGGATTTATCCAAGAGTTCTTTCAGAAATTCCGCTAGAAATTCCTCCAGGATTTTCTCGGGGGATTTTTTCAGAAATAGAAAAATAATAGAATAGAAATAGAAATTTCCCAGAATTCCTCTAGAAATCCATCCAGTAATTCTTCCTAGAATTCTTCTAGAGATTCCTTCAGAAATTCCCAAAGGAATACCTCTAGGAATTTCTCTAGGCATTCCTCCAGGATTTTATCCAGGAATTTCTCCAGGAACTTCTCTAGGAATTACCCCAGGAATTTCTAGATGAATTCCCCCAGGAATTTCTCCAGGAGTTTCTCTAGGAATTGCTCCTGGATATCTTGCAGAAATTATGTCAGCAATTCCTCTAGGTATTTCTCCAGGAATTTCTCCCGAGATTCCATCAGCAATTGCTTAAGAGATTCCTTCAGAGATTTCTCCATGGAATCTCTTCAGAAAATTCTTTGAAGATTGCTCCAAGAAATCCTGCAGTAGTTTCTCCAAGGATTCTTGAAGGATATCCTCTTGGGATTTCTAGGAATATTTTCTGGAATTTTTCCAGAAATTCCGCCAAGTAATCTTCCAGTTTTCCCTCCAGGAATCGCTACAGATATTTCTCTAGGAATTCCGCTGAAAACTCGTCTAGGAACTTTTTCAGGGATTTTTCCACGGATTTCTACATAAATTCGTTCGAGAATTTTTCCAGGAATTCCTCCACAGATTTCTCTAGAAATCCTTCCGGGAATTTCTCAGCGGATTTTTCCAGTAATTTCTCACAGAGCTCCTCTATAGATTTCCCCAGAAATTCATCAAGAAATTGTTGAAGGAATTCCTTCAGAGATTCCTTCAAGGATTCCGCCAGCAATTCCCAAAGGAGAACCTCCAGCAATTCCTCCAGGCATACATCCAGGATTTTATCCAGGAATATCTCCAAGAACTATTCCAGGAAATTCTCCAGGAATTATCCCAAGATATTTTTCAAGAATTCCTCCAGCAATTTATTTAGGAATTGATCCAGGAATCGCTCCTGAACATCCTTCAGAAATTATGTAAACAATTTCTCCAGGAATTATTACTGGGGAATTTCTTCAGGAACTCCCCCAGGAATTTCTCCAGAAATTTCTCCAGGAACTGCTACTGGACATCTTTCAGAAATTATGTCAGCAATTCCTCTAGGTATTTCTCCACGAATTTCTCCCGAGATTCCATCAGGAATTGCTTAAGGGATTCCTTTAGAGATTTCTCCATGAAAAATCTCTTCAGGAAATTCTTTGAAGATTCCTTCAGGAAATCCTCCAGAAGTTTCTCCAAAGATTCTTCCAGGAAATCCTCTAGGGAATTCTTCAGAAATTCTTCAAGAATATTCTCCAGGAATTCCTTCAGGAACTTTTCAGTGATTCCTCCAGGTATTTCTTCAAGCATACCCCCAGGGATTCCTTCTGGAATTCCTTCGAGAATTTCTCCAGGAACTCCATCGGCAATTCCACTACAAATTCATCCAGGAAGCTCTCGTGGGATTCTTTCAGAAATAGAAAAATAACAGAAATAGAAACATAAATCTCTCAAAATTCTTCTGGAAATTCCTCTAGATAGTCATCCAATAATTCTTTCAAGAATCCCTCTAGAGATTCCTCCAGAAATTTCCATGAGAATACCACTAGGAACTCCTCCATTTATTCCTCCGGGATGTTAGTTTCCCCAGAAACTTCTCCAGGAATACCTCCAGGAAATACTCCAGGAATTCCTTCCGGAATACTGCTGGCATCCTTCACGAACTATGCCAGCAATTCGTCCAGGAATTTCTCCTGGAAATCCTCTAGGGATTTCTTCAGAGATTCTTCCAGGAAAATCTCCAGGAATACTTTGAGGAAATTTTCAGGGATTCCTCCAGACATTCCTCCAGAGATTCCTCCAGGACTTACTTCAGGGATTTCTCCACAAATTTTTCCAGGGATATTTCCAGAGATTCCACCAAGGAATCCTCCAGAAATTCCTCCAAGGGTTCTTTCAGGAAATCCTCCTGGAATTTCTCAAGGGATTTTTTTTTTTCAGAAATTTCTCCAGCAATTCCTCCAAGGATTTCTTCACAAATTTCTCTTCAGATTTCCTCTAGGAATTTTAAAAGAGATTTCTTATGAAATTTTACTAAGGATTCCGCCCAGAATTCCTCCAGGAATTTCCTCCAAGGAATCCTTCAGAAATTTATCTAGGATTTCCTCATGAGATCTCTTCTGAAATTTCACTAGGTAATCCTCCTATAATTTATCCAGGAATTCGTACAGGTTTATTTTCTGAAATTCATACAGGGATTCCTTCTGGAGTTCAAAAATTCAAAAAATTATGAAGGAATTTCTCCAGCCAATAGTATTGGAAGATATTTTAAAATGGACGCATACAGGAATCAGGAATTTCTAGGTTAATCCTCAAAAGAGTTCGTAATTTCCAAAAGAGTTCCGCTATAATTTCTGATGAATGTTTTGTAGACATTGACATAAAAATCAGAGCAAATGGCAAATGCTTACACAGCCTCACGCCTTCGTATCGCCTGAGTAACACCTCAGAAAATCGCCAAAAATCAGCTGAAGCGTTATGAAATGCCTTCGAAATCCCCCTAAAACTCACTCGGACTCCATGTACTGCACCTGAGACCCTCAGAAATCCCCGAAAACGCCTACGTAATGCCTGAGTAACACCTGAGTAATGCCTCTGAAACTCGCCACAAATCATCTGAAGCTGTCTGAATTGCCTTCGAAATCCTCCTAAAACCGCCTCTGACCTCATGTAACGCACAAGAAACCCTCAGAAACCACCCAAAACGCCATCGTAACGCCTGAGTAACACCTCTGAAACTCGCTAAAAAGCATCTGAAGCTGTCTAAAATGTCTTCGAAATCCCCCTAAAAACCCCTCGGACCTTATACAACGCACCTGAAACCGTCAGAAACCACCGGAAACGCCTTCGTAACGTCTGAGTAACACCTCTGAAATTCGCCAGAAATCATCTGAAGCTGTCTGAAATGCCTTCGAAATCCCCCTAAAACATCTGGCCCCATGTAACACACAAGAAACTCTCAGAAAGCACCGAAAACACCTTCGTAACGCCTGAGTAACGCCATGTTACGCACCTGAGATGCTCAGAAACCCCCGGCATTTTCAAAAATCATCTGAAGTTGTCTGAAATGCCTTTAAAAACCCCCTAAAACCCCCTCGGACCCCATGTAACAAAACTGAGACTCATTGAAACACCCCAAAAATAACCCTGAAGCCCCTATCCCCTCTGAGGGGCATGCCTCTGAAACCCCCTCCCTCTTCAACTTCCATGAACTCCATCTGAAACTCCGCAAAGCCCCCATCAAAACTCCAGCTAACTCGCCCTTCTTAAACTTCATTGCAATCTTCAAATCCATTTAGGTAATGAATCCTTTTAAGTAAAAACTCTACTTAGGCAGTCCCGACTCGTTACCTAAATGGACGTTTTGGTGTACATCTAGTTACACTACACTAAAACTTCCATTTAGGTAAGATCTAAAACAAACCTAAATGGAATTTGTGTTCAGGTTAGTTAGAGTATTTAAGATAAGGAATAAGGTTGTATCATGGGAAAGAAGCAGCGAGTTAAGCTAAGAGGAGTTAATGGCGTGTTCAAAGCTGAGAGATGAAAGGAGGTTGAGACTATTTAAGGCTTCCAACAAACTTTCTTCAGTATAAATCATTGGATCTGCGGGCAGTTAAGTGATGAGTTCAAGGTCTGTCTGAAAATCTCCAAGAACTTCCTTGGGTATAAGTAATGGTATTTGCAAGCGTAATCAATGTGGAACGTCTTGAAACTTTTCTGAAAGCACCTGGAACGCCTTGAAACGCTATGAAAAGCCTCCAAAATCCCTCTGAAGCTTACCTGAGAGCCTGTGAAGCTCCTTAACCTTCCGTTAGTCGCACGATTTGCCACCACCGTCAGTACCACACCAATGCTGAGTACAAAAGGCGAGCTTTTTTCAACATATTGGGCAAACTACAACAGCGTGATAACTCGAACCTCTCTGAGCCCTACTGAATCACCCTGACACCTCTACAATATCCCCGAATCGTCCCTGAAACTCTCCTGAAAGCCACCTCTGGAAACGCATTGAAATACCTTAAAACACCTCTGAAACCACCCTGAAGCTTTTCTGAGAACATATTAGGCCCCTTAAACCCATCTAAACCTCCCGAAACGCTCAGAAAAACGTTGAAAACCCTATGAAAACCCCTTGGAATACACGTGGAAGCCTTTGAAATTTCATACATTCCTGTGAAACCTCCTGAAATGCCCCAAAACGCCTGGAAACTTATCTGAACCCCTTGCTGCACCCCTGTGAAGCCCACCTGAGAACCCTTGGAGCCCTTTGAAACCCTCCGTAAAGCTCCTTAAATGCCTTGAAACGCCTTTGAAACTCCACTAAAATCCTCGTGAATATCCTCTGAGCGCCCCTGAAGTACTTCTGATATCTCCTGATATGCCCTTGGAACGTTTTGAATTGCCTTGAACGCCTATCTGAAATGCTTCTGAAATCCCTGAGAAGCTGACCTGAGAGCCTATGAATCTCCTGAAACACTCTAAAATGCTTGGAACCAGGCTTTTTTTTATCTGTATTAGCGAGATTTTTAGCCCTAGGCTAGTTCATCTCGGGACCCACGCTTTACTTCCCTTCCTCACATTTTGCGAGTTTGTCGGGAGTGGGATTCGATCCCAGGTCCTCGGCGTGATAGTCAAGTGATCTAACCATCACACCAGGTCCGCTCCTGGAACCAGGCTTGATAATACCCCTCAAAATAGAAAAAAAAATGTCCTATGTGACTTCTGCCTCGTCGCGAGGTAGCGGACGAACCCTGAACAGTGAGGTAATAAACTCGAACGAAGAGGAGAACGAAAAATCAAAAAGATGATGATTTAGGCTAGAGGAGTGTGTTTGAGCCTAACGAGTCTTTATTTGTATGGGATAGAAATTCACGAGAATTGCATAACTATTGGGCGTTATCTGGTAGATACTGTAGTGTTGAAAGTTGTAAGGAAACGGTTTTTTTTTTCAACCCGTTTCTGGTTCTAGCGATGGCTATGAACGAATATATGAATGTACCGTAAAACGGGGTATCTTTGATAATGCGGGTAACTTTGATAGTGCGACAGGCGTTGTATAATTTATGTTGTAACTATGATTCCTTCAACCAGTTAAGAAAAAGGCAAACGTAAATCAATTCTATACATATGAAAGTTCGTCTTAGACGTATTTTCATTAAAATCTAGTTTACATACAACTTTTTGGACAAAAAATAAAAATTGTTGATATTTTTGCCATTCATCAACCCTTTCAAACAATCTGCTATACGACTTCGTTACAACTATTTTTTCAATGAATGGACTCTTATTCTCGATAGATTCATCATAGAAGATTCCATATCTGGCCTTGAATCTCTTAACAAAGTGTGTTTTTATGAAATGGAAGCAATTTTGTAAATTGGTATATAAATCTCCATGTAGATAAATATGTGTTGTTCAAAATTTGTTGATAAAACATTAAAAAACTACCCAAAAAAAGAAAACTAACCATGAATAGCATGTAATCATATTTTGATGTACCATAAAGCATTTATTATTACAAAGATAATGATTTTTGATTGCTAAATTTATTGTGTTTTGCACTCAATATTCCACAAACTCATTTTTATATGTAGAATTTAGTAAAAAATCAATGCTTTGATATAAAAATTCTATCTCATATATTCCAGAAGCCTTCTCTCATCAAGTTCGTACTCCTAAGATTTCAATCTGTGATTATTTTTTGAGATTTAATGTGTTTTTAGGGCATTATCAAAGTTACCTCAAAATGAAAATCTGATTTTCGGTTATATGAAAAACTAAAAGTTACCCAAAATATTTCAGATTATCGAATCTTTTAATTGCAATTGATAACTGATACCCCAGTACTTGTTTAAAAAAAATTAAAACTCTGGGAAATACTGTTACATGTAAAAATATTGAGAAAATTCGCTGAAAAACTATCAAAGTTACCCCATTTTACGGTACATGAGTTGTATATGTAGAAAGGAGGGAGAAAGTACGTAGAAAGATTCAAAGTAGGAGGAAAGGGACGGGCTAGGAATTGAACCCAGGACCTTCTGCATACGAATCAGGAGCGGTAGCCACTAGACCGCCAAGCCCGTCCATAAAAAGAGTGAATTTTGTGCGTAAATTAAGTCAGAGCTTTAAAGCGGAAACTTAGTTCACGAGAACAAATCTTGTTGCTGGAAATTTGAGATGGGGTCAAGGGGGTTTCCAGGAAATTTCCAGAGAACTCCAAAAAAAGGGTGGCAATGGGCTTCATGGGCATTTCAAGGGGTTGTTTGAGGGGATGGATTTGTTAATGTTACAATGGGATTATAGGATTCCAAAGGTGTTTCAGCAATATTACGGAGGACTTTGACTTTTCCAGGCGGTTTAACTCTTTGGGCGGAAGGGGTTATAACATAACGTAACATTATATAACGAGCATAACAATCGTGTTCGAGGCCAGCGAGGTTGCATTAGCAGTAACGAAACAGTACGGCCTCAAAAAGTTAAGAGAGGTACAGGGGGAGGGGCATTTCATGGTCTTTGGCAGGGTTTCAGGAAATTCTAAGGGGTTTCAAGAACGTTTCAAAGACGCTCTCAGAGGTTACAGGGGCGTTTGTAAGCCTTTTAGGGGCGCTTTCGAGAGCGTTCAAATGGGAATATCGAGGTTTCCTTTTAGATTCATGGCAGTTCAGAGGCGTTTAAAGGGTTTGAAATAGAAATTCGAAGGGACATTCCAAGGCATTTAAAAAAAAAAAAGATTTCTGGAGGTCCCAAGAGCGTTTTAACCTTCCTAATGCATCACGTTGGGAACAGCTCGCTGACGTAGTACACGATTTGGGTAAAAAAATGACCCTTATACACAAGGAATGTTTAAAGCATTCCAAGGGGTTTCCGGAGTATATCAAAGGAATTTCGTGGATTTTCGGGGTGTATCATTAATATAAAGGGGGCTTTGGATGCATTTTAAGGACGATTCTGGGGAGGTTTCACGTTTCTTTTGCATTAGGATCATTTTGAACGCTAATCGTACACTATTCCAGCAAGTGTTCCCAACGTGATGTAATAAAAATGTTGAAGGGCATTTCAGATAGCTTCAGGGAGTTTTAGGAACGTTTTTAGGGCTTTCAAAGAGGTATCAGGGGCCCCTGAAACCCTCCCCTTACACCACCTGAAACGCCTTTGAGATCCTCTAAGACAGCGGTTTTCAGATCGTGCACCGCGGTGCACTTGGTGCACCGTAAAGTCTCGACAAGTGCACCGCAAGACATATTAAAAGTCCTGCCATCACTTTAACGAACAATTTTCGAAAGTACCTTGTAGTCGACTGCAAAACGAAGCTCCGAACGATCGCTATATATATTTGCAAGGTTCTTGCTGAGGGAGAGTTTTGATTACCCTTGACTTGCCAAAAATCTCGTGAGAAATGTAAGAATGTTTATTTTTTAAAAAAATCCGGCCATCAACTATTTTACTAGGAATCTGTAGTGCATCTTCAATAACTTCGCTCAAAATCTCATATGAAATTCAACCTGTATTGCTACGAATTCTCATGTAACCTGGGAAAGGGTCTCGCAAGCAGCTTTCAAGAATTTCTCTCAATTTTCCATTGCTTCTCGTATTTGATATTTTTAAATTTTGGTTGTTTTTGTATTACCTTTAGATTTCCTTATGAATCGGCCAGAAAACAAGGATGAAATTTACCGAAAATTTTGTCAATTATGACAAATTTGACAGGAATGCTCTGAGAATCTGAATAGTTGAAAAATTCTTAAAATGATTCAAGGGTAAACGCAAGAATTCGTCGGGGTTCTTGTTAACTTGTTAGGAATCCATCGGAGATTATTGTTGTCCGAAAATGTTCAAGAATACCGTCAACAACAGAAAAAAATGTCTTAGGTTCATCAACAGTTTAACTCGTAGTAAGCTCCGACAAGTTACAAAAGCGCTAACGAATGTTATACCGTTTACCCCCGTTAGTTTGACCGCATCTAATCTGAACACTTTTTAATTAGATCCCCGCTAAACTGCACATCGTTCAAACTGAAAATGATTCAAACGTCATGAGCAGAATATGAAATGGAGTGAAACAGAACGCAGGATTAAAACAAAACAGCAAAACGCCCTTAAGGTTACTAGAAGTTCAAATTAAAAACTGGTTGGTTTGCATGAGGAGTCGTTCAAACAACGAAGGTTGACGATTATATCAATGGAAAAAGTATTTCATCATATATCGTTGCACCGGGAAGACACTTTGGAAAATATGACAGCGTTTTTAACCCTAAAAGGGATACCTTCATGGCCTCAGTTTCGTCACCTCGCTGAGTGTGTTCCATCAAAGACGAGCTCTGAAAGGCGCCTGGGGTCCAATGGACCTCAAACCGGATTCTTTGACTATAATGAACAGGTGCACCGCGAAACAATTCATTTCCCAAAAGTGCACCGCGAGCCAAAAGGGCTGAAAACCCCTGACTCTAAGACACCTCTAAGACTTCCTGAACCAACTAGGGCCATTTGAAGCACCCCTAACACCTCCTGAAACACCTCTGAAATCCTTCCTGAAGCTCCTTGGGATCCCCTGAAACGCAATTACAACTCCCTGAAAAGCCTCCGGTACCCGTGAAACTCCTGAAACGGCTCTGAGGCATGCAGATACCATACAGAAAACTCCCTTGAAATTCCCTTAATTCCGCCTTGTATCGTCCAGAGACCCCTTGGAATCCCGCTGAAAAACTCGGACCCCCTGAGACTCCCCTATAAGCCCCTGAAGCCCCCTGAAACTTTTTGAAACGGCCCTGGAACCTTCGTGATCCCCTGATACCCACTGGAACGCCCCTTAGGCCCTATGAAACGCCTCTGTCCTTCTTCTTCGTTTTTATGGCTCCACGTCCGCACTGGGACTTGGCCTGCCTCGCTTCAACTTAGTGTTCTTTGAGCACTTCCACAGTTATTAATTGAAGTGCTTTCTTTGCCTGCCATTGCATGAATTTGTATACACCTGATTCTTTTTTTGCACGGGTCTGGTTTTTGCAATAACTCAGTCAATTTACAATCGATTGTCATGAAATTTTGTGCACATGTAGGCACACGGTTAGTACTATCAGTGTACAAAATTTCATGAGAATCGGTTAAAAATTGACTGAGTTATAGCAAAATAACGACCCATGCAAAAAAAGAATCGGGTGTATTGTGAAGTGAGTACCATGATACTCTATGTCCAGGGAGTCGAGAAAATTTTCCCGACCGGAACGGGAATCGAACCCGCCATCTCCGGATGGGCGATCCAAAGCCTTAATCACTAGGCTAACTGGAGACCCCAGTCAGCCTCTGCCCTAAAGTCCCCATTATACACCTGAAGCATCCCTTAGACCTCCTCAAGTGCCCCTGAGACCATAAACCCCATGAGACCGCATGAGACGCCCATGAGACGCCCCTGAAACCACCTGGTACACTCTTGAAACACCTCTGAAATCTCATGACACCCCCTGATACCCTCTAAAACGCCCCTGAGACCCCCTGAAACGCTCTGAAGACTCTCTGGAACTCCACTGGAACCTCCTGAGACCCCTTGAAACACCATTCAGAGCCCTTAGAGCCCCCTGGAACTCCCTGAGACGATCCTGAGGCCTGCTAATACCCCCTGAGAGACCCTCAGCCCCTTGAAACGCCCCTGAGATCTTCTGGAACGCCCCCATGAAACCCCATGGGAGCCCCTGAAACTCCCTGTAGCATCTCTTTGCTCTTCCTTATATTCTCTGTAGTCATAATTATGGCTCCAGCGTGGGAGCTCCGATCCATTCTCCACAGCCGGGGGAGATATTATTGGGCGGAGCGTGGTTGAGGAGGGCCATCAACCAAAAGAGAGAAGGGTTGCCCGCGATTGAGGTGGCTGAGCAGCAGCTTGGCAAGATCATCGACTTTGCGTCCACCAAGTCCAAGGCTAGGCGGACACTAACCCCGAGGGCCGTCGGACCTCAGTCAGGCAGCCCGGAAAGCTGGGAAGGATGAGGTAGCTCGTCGCGAATGGAAGAGAACAGGGGGTTGCGACCGTTGTTAAGCCCTCAGCAACCACAGAGTAGGGTGAACCAAGGAAGAAACAAAACCGCAAGTCGAGGAGATCAGAGACGCCAAACCAAGGAGGCGTAAAAGAGTAGGTGCCAAGCGTGAGGAAGGCGACGCGCTCGTCATCAAGACTCGGACGTCTTGAGGACGATGCGAAGGGACGGCAAGTTCGTCTACAAAAGTCTGGCGAAAGAGGTCCTTGGTGAAGGAGTCGACGTGAGGGCTCTTACAGCAGAGGCGACTCTGAAGGTGAAGAATCTAGAAGAGGTCACTGAAGCGGAAGAGCTCGTCACGGCACTGCGGCAACAGTGCGAAGTGCGGGTGGCCACCGCAGAGGTTTGGCTACGGAAGGGCCCAGAAAGGACACAGGTAGCCTTAGTACAGCTACCTGTGGCGGACGCTAATAAGTCTATTAAAGTAAGGTGTGCTTCAGTGTCTGTAACCGGGACTGTAAAGACCCTTACAAGAGCAAACTGTGTAGGCGATGCGACGACGATGGCCATAAGGCACAAGGCTGCCCGATTCCACCCACGTTTTTGATTCGCTCCAGGAAATCCACAAACAACAGCACTCAACGGGTGGTCCAAGGTGCCCGGCCTTCAAGAAAGCCGCAGTGAACAAATCACAGTCAGTGCAGGTAACGCAGCTGAACCTGAACCACTGTGACGCAGCTTAGCAACTACTTTGTCAGGCAGTTTCTGAATGGGAGACGCATATCGCCATCATAGCGGACGCATACCGAGTACCAGCCGGCAACGGCAACTGGGTCGCGGATGGGTTCAGAAAAATGGCGGTGATATGGACGACGGGTAAATACCCTGTCCAGGAGTTGTCTGCTACCAACGAGGGCATCGTGGTCGCCAAAATAAACGGGGAATTCTTCTGCAGCTGTTATATACCTCCGCGGTTGCCGATCGAGCGTTCTGACTTAGCGAAGGCTGGTTGTAATAGCAGGTGACTTCAGGTGAGCGAAGTCGCAACGTCGAACTGGAGAGTAGACGATGGCAACACCCTAGAAATGGGAGACCACCGGCTTACTGGTGGATTCAAGCGATTACGGACCTGCGACGCGCCTGCCTACGGGCTAGGCGGCGAATGCAGCGAGCAGGAACAGAGGAAGTGCAAAAGTGTCAGCGGGTGGCGTTCGCCGCTGCAAAAGCCGTGCTGAAGACCGAGGTAAGGCCAAGCAAAAAGGCCTCCATCAAGGGTCTCTGTAATGGCTCCTACAGAGCCATCTCCAGAGATGTTGGAGGGGATCATCGAGGGACTTTTTCAGCGTCATGATCCTAGTCCTTGGCATCCTTTCGTATGGCAGCCGGGAACTGGGGCTAGCGATGAGGAGAGGACCACCGATGTGGAACTTGCGGGGATATCAAAGTCCCTTAGCGTAGATAAGGCCCCAGGTCCAGACGAAGTTCCGGATTTGGCCTTAAAAGTAACTACTGCAGTGGTTACTGGATGTTCAGGTCTGCTATACAGAAATGTCTGGCAGTTTTCCCAGAGGTTTGGAAGCGGCAGAGCATCAGGGAAACCAACCGTGGACCCGTTGTCATATAGACCAATATGCTTGATCAACACGGCAGGGAAGGTGCTCGAAAAGATCATCAAAGAATGTTGAGGCACACCGAGGGTGTAAATAGTCTCTCGAGCAAGCAGTGCGGCTTCCGGAAGGGGAGGTCGACCGTAGATGCTATCCTGTAGATTACAAAAAAACGCCGAGATAGCGCTCCAGCGTAAGATGAGGTGCAACTGGCCTTCTTGTCTGTAAGCTGCGACCAAATTTTCCATAAAAATCTTTGTGGTAAAATCTTTGATGAACATCAATCATTATAACAAACATTTTTTTTAATCAACTTCCCTCCATTAACGGTTCACCTGGTAAGTTCAAGTGGGTTTCCTAGTGGTACAAAAGAGTCCATTGCGAAAAAGTCGCGATTCGAATCAACAGCGAACGGTTTGCGAACGAAAATTGGGTTAGGTCTTGGACGACGACGACGATTACACGACGGACGGTGAACGAACTGATAAGAAGCCTAGCCTAACGTGTGTCCCTGGGGGGAGTCAACAGCATTCGATGTGACGGGTGCGCGATAGGTATGGCGAAATTCTTTTCTTCTCTCTTGGGCGCGCGAGCGCGTATACAGTAACGTGAACGGTGGCGGTGAATCTCCTCCGCGCCGCCGCCGTTTGTGTGTGATTGCGGAATGTGTATATTCTTGATTTAGGTCAGTTTTTTTCGCTCTGCTATCTATAGCAGAGTATAAGATAGATGACGGCGGGATGTTTACTTTCGTATATATATTTTTCGGTTCAGAAGAAGCGTCAGAATAAAATGGGAGCCATGTGTGTAAAAAAGGGGACGATAAGCTTTTCGAGAGCAGCGAAATGAGGCCACTTTGCCGGGTGAGATTCGGGTTGCATTTATTGAGTTTTCCCAAAATAAGACCATTCATAAACAATAATATATATTTGAGTCTTGTAATAGATACTTCAAAGGATTGATCATTCACGTACTTTTCATAGCGTTATGACTGGAATAGCACCTCCCGCCTCCCTATTTTATTTCTAAAAAAGGAAAAAAAAAATGCTTGAAGCATCGATAAGTTTGATTTTTTTTTCAAATTTACTGTCTACTGGCAAGTTTAAAAAGAATACTAAGGCTAATTAATAGCTGTGGAAGTGCTCAAAGAACACCAAGTTGAAGCGAGGAAGGCCAAATCCCAGTGAGGACGTAGAGCCATAAAGAAGAAGAAGAAGAAGCAAAAATTTTCAAAGCAGAGGAAAATCTCTAATGATATTGTTAGTAGCCTTAAGGACAAAAAGTGTTCAAATGTCACAGCGATGTACAGTACACTGTAAATGCAAAACAGTTAGATATTACACTTACACTCGCACCCGCCGCAGCTCCTCTTGCAGCAGCTAATTCCGGAAGTTCTGAGCTGGTGCTATTCGACACCCAAACCGTCTGATGACCAACCGAAACCCAAGTAACAATTATACTTTTGTGGCAATCCTGAAGTAATTTCTAAGATAGAATAATAAAACTTAGCAATAAAGCTCTTTGTTCTGAAAATCTGAGATAAAATAGGTATAAAACATCCATAAGACTAATCTGGCCCACTCTTCAGGAGATCTTCAAAGCTGCTTTTGAAGACTGCTTTGAAACTAGTTGTATTTATGTAGCACTACCCGTTTTTGAAATTCGATGGTCAAATTTTTCCCATACATTCCATTGGCACCCTAGTACATGCGCTGATGATTGATTATGAGAACTTCATGAAACTGTAACAAGTATATCTTGAGGCATGTTGATCTTTTAGCTGTCTTTCTCAAAAGTGTCAACAGTGCATAATAAATGAAATCTTTTACCTAAGCATTATGCAGATGTAAAAAAGTTTTGTTTCATGGATGAAATAATAATTGAACTGCGAATTAATTTTCATCAAATGGCTAAAACATTTAAATTGTCTGAAAGATTGTTGATGACAGGGAATCGAAATTTTCCGTGCCATACCCACTTTTTCGTTGATATGCCACCCAAAACATACGAAAATTACAAAGCGCCTCAAAAATAATATCAATCATTAATATACGAGGATATAAATTTCCTTTAAAAACAAAAGGCTACGCCACTTTTGCAATTCTTTCTAAGCATGGCTGCGTTCCAAGCGAACAAAACTCATGCAGCCACCATCAATTTTTATTACCTTTAATCCAAACCCCCTCAAAACAATGATGGAACCAAGTCACCTTGCATGAACGCTACAGCCTTAATTGAAGATTGTTTTTACTAGTTATGATCTTAAGGCAGATTTGTTCGTCTTAAATGAAACTTATTCGTTTTATACAAGAGTAACAGCCTTTGACAATTGTTTGTTTACGTTTTCGATGCTAGAAAGCTGTCTCAGTACATTTCGCGGTGTTTCGCGTCAAGATGTGCCAATTCTATTTTGTTTCCCTGTATTTTTACTATTAATAATGAAGTGCAACTTACTACAAAATACACATGAGCTTGAGCAGAGTCACAGTAAGTACCCATTTCATTTTCGATTCGCATAGCTACCCGAGCAAAGGCGGATAACAAAATGATAACAAGTTCTGTTACCTGGTTATCATTCGTTTGATAATTGAGTTTGCTATCATTTAGGTTGAATTAAGAGCCAACATAACAAAAATGATAACCCAAATTTACTCCACGAATACCAAAATGATAACAAGTTAAGTTATCATTGAGTTCAAGTTGATGACTAGTTGTGTTATACAGTATTTTATTCAATATTACATTTAGTTATCAACATGAAAAAATACAGCTGATTGATAACATGGTTTGTTATCATTTGGTTATCATTCAGAGCTATTTTACCGACCAAAATAGTAAAAATCTACTTTACCGACATAGTTGGCAGTTGAAAAAAGTTTCATATAATTATAATTCATGTTTTCAACTATTGCGCCCAGTGGGTCTCGAACCCTGATCGAGTGATAACCGGTCACAGGCGATACCCCTGTACCAAAGGGACTCAGTAAGAGGGAGAGTGGTTGAAGGCTACGCTTTCATATTGCAGTCGCATTGAAGATGGAAAGCGGAATCTATTTTTAGATTCGAAGTCCACCAGACCCTCAGTTTTGGGAAAGCTTTGAAATGTGCGTTTGGAAACTGATAACATATTTTGTTATCATTTAGTATTTTTATGTTATCGCGATAGGTTAAAATTATTGATAACTAAATTTGTTATCATTTGATTATCATCAATTGGAAAAGATGATAACAAAAATAACAATATGATAACACCGATAACCAGTGGCGTAGCTAGGAATTTGGGGGCCCGGTGCGGAAGCAAAATGGTAGGCCCCCATGAAAATTACATAATATGTACATATTTTACAATGATAAATCTATACATTTAACTGTCGAATAAACTCACTGTTATATTTTGTACAAAACTTTGAAAAAATCTCGCTTTTTGTACTCAGTATTCTAGTGATGCTGGCAGTGATGGCCAACGGAAGGTTAAAAATTATCTATCTTATCTTATTTTCTGTTTTCCTTTATGATTTTTTTCGGGAGCGCGAAATTTTTTTATAAGAATTATGCTGAAAATGAAACAATTTATTTAGAAATTGCACCAAATAATCATTTATAAACGCTTTCAAAGATTGCTTTACTTTTTTATTTAAGAAATTTTTCTTGAATAATAATTTGTATTCAAGAAACTTTTAAGTTGTAAATGCAAGGATATCATTCAGTATTCCTCTAAATGCACTCCTTCAGGAATGATATTATTATAATTAAATTAAATTAATTAAATTAGCCTTATTAATGAGGCTTTCACTCCCTTGGCTGGTTCACCTCAGACATGCAGGAATGTTTTCAAAATACTACAGAGTAATCCAAAAGATTCTTGCAAAGGCTTCATCGAGTATTTCTCGAAATATTAGTTCAAGAATCTATCAATTATATTCTGAGGATTCATCTAGAAGATCATCTAAAGAATTCTTTCAAGATTCCAGAAAAAAATACTACAAAAAATCATCAATGATTCATTTAGAACCAGATGTTCTTCCAAGAAATTACATCGGGATTCCCTCAGAGGAAGAGAAGCCCTTCTAGGGTTTCTTTAAACATTCTTCCGTTTCTTTCAGAGAATCCTCTTAATATTCCTTTGGTGATTTTCCATAGATTCTTCAAGTATTTCTCAATTCTTCCCTCAAATAACTCTTTTAGATATTTCTCCAATAATTAAACTTGGAATTTCCCCAAGCATTCATCACTTATCTTAGTGTCCTTTTAAAGATTTCTTAAGAATTACTTCCTAAGATTACTTCAGAAATCCCACCGAAAATTCCCTTTTCCAAAAAAAAAAATCTTCAAGGATTCTTCAAGAAGTTTCTCTAAGGTTTTACTAAGAGATACATCATAGGATTTCTCCATTAATCAAACAAAATCTCCAAGGATTCCTACTGAAGAAATTGAATTAATTAAATTAAGTTAATTAAATTAAATTTTTAGATGGACTTCTGTAGGAGTTCTGTAGGAATTCTTTCGAAAAATCCTTCTGGACTTCCTCTGACGAATTTTTCAAAATCCATCAACTCTAGGAGTTTTCTCAAGAGTTCCTTCAGGAATTTTTGCTAGTATTCCTCTGGGCACTTTTCAAAAAAATTCTATTTCTCCAGAATTTTTGATTGATTCCTCCAGAATTATTACGTGATTTTTTATATAATCCGTGCTCACTTCTAACAAATATACAAAAAAAAAGAAACAGAACAAAAACGCTTCATTCCATTGTTTTGAGTGGGATAAAAATGGCAGCGTAAATGGCTAAATAGTAAAGAAACAGATATCCTATCTTATCAAAACAAATAACTTCTCCAGAAGTCTCTCCAAGGATTTAGTAAATGTTCTAAGGTTATTCAAAATTCTAAAGGATTTCCTTTAAGGCAGCCTTTAGAAATTGTTCCCAAAATTCCTTCAGGATTTTTTCCAGAGATTTCTTTAGTAATTCTCTTGCGATTTGCCCAAAGATTCGTTTATATTTTATTCAAGTATTTTCTTAGAGTTTCTTCAATTGATTTCATTCATTCATTCCTGAACTGATTTTTCCAGGTATTTTACAAATAATTTTGTAAAAGAAATCTTTTGGGGTCTTTTTATACAAGGATTTCTTCATGTATTTATTTAATTACTACTGCAAGGGTTTTCCGGAGATTCTTACACAAATTCCTCCAAGAAATTCCATAGGAATTCCTCCAGGGGATGCATTGAGTGCTTTTGCTAGATTTTTTTCAGAAATTCCTCTAATAAGCCTATTCAAGGATTCATAAATTCCTCCAATGAATACTTTAGAAACTCAAAAAAAAAAAAGAATTCTTTCAATTCTCCTAGAAATTGTTACCGTTGGATCATAAAATCCCTTATCATGATGCCGAGTAAAAATAATAGAAAAAGAATATTCAAATTGACTGTTGATGTTACATGTTGTTTCCTTATAAATACTTGTTATTTCCAATATTATCCTAAATTTGTTAAAAACCTAGCTAGGGATAGTTACTATGAGCATGCACACTATAATAAATAAATTAATAAATAATTCAACACAAAGTAAATTCTAAATGTTATATTAAGATTCACAACAAAATTTGTAAAACACATTTCGAACACGACACAAAATACACTAAAATCTGCTGCAGGGGATCATTTCGAATGGTTGTCGCGAGCTAGCTAAAGGACGGTCAAAAGGAGAGGAAAAGGGAATATCGCACAAAAGGGTAGATGACTGGCAAATCTGGATAGAAGCATCGATCTCTTTCCTACTGTGATAGCCAAAGTCAGTAGAAGTTTGCTATTAGCTCTAAAAAATCAGAGATCCACCCGGTAAAATCAAGTTGACCTATTAGGTCTGCCGAAATAAGTCTTCAGCAGCTGTGAAATAAGCTACCAAGCGAATCAGGTATGATGTTCATTGCCAGAAATCTATAAATTCACCCTGCGATATTTCCCTCTGTGAAACCCATAAAAGCTAACCTCCAATTGGTACTCCCATTGCGCTAATAGGACCCATTAATCCTTGGGCACAACAACCCATCAAAAGGCCGAACTCGCTCGGTCTAAGGGCGGGTATCGTGGTCGGATTGCCTATTGGAAGAGGAACCAGTGACCATAGTACGTCGGACGCACGTTATTTCCGTTTGTAAAGGGCCATTGGAGGCATCCGCGAACACCTTGGACTCCCACAACGACGTGGTCTTGCCCAGCCCATTGTGGATTGACCAAACCGACCGCCAGACCCATATCCCGGTTGAGCCCTTCCTCAAACCGACCGCCAGACCCATATCCCGTGCTTCAGCAACCCGTTCGCCACCCCCACCATTAGCAGCAGCACCACCATCGACGCCGGCCGGCCACCACATCAACAGACCCTCACACCCACACACAGACTATTTGTAAGTAAGTTGAATAAATTAAGATTAAAACTATTTAGTTGATGTTGCCATTCATTGAGCCTTGATTAGTCCCTCGAAGTAAGCCGACCCTGCAGAGCTGGGAGTCCACGCTCAAGCTTTCCGGTATTCAGGTGAAAGCCAGGGGTCGGTCTGACCCAGAGTAACAAAATTCTATAGATATTTCTTCATACATTTTTAGGAAATTGTTTGTGATTTCTTCTGGTAATCATCTTAATTTTTTGGAAATTCTTTTGGTAATTCTCTTGAGATTTTTCTCGGTCGTTCCATTGTAAATTCGTGGATTTATTTTTAATTCGCAAAGATGTATCTCATAGAACATCAAAAGTAATAACAGACGGAATTTAATAAAGAATTATCAGAAGAAATTTACAGAGGAATTACCAAAGAAGCTTTTAAAAGTTGCCACTTAAATTTACAAACGAACCGACTAATTAATTTTCAAAGTACCTGTATGTGTCTCTGACAGGTTTTGGGCCGCTGAATCCGAATCCGGGCTCAGATTTGTTTCAGGACGCCACAATTTTGAGCTATACCTCAATTTATAAGGCAAAATATGTGATTTTGGGCTTTTTTGACTGCAAGCCGTTAAGCATGGAATTTTTTTTAAGCAGTTAAAAGGTAGAATGGTCAATTGACATCTAAATTTACGACTCACGCAAAATATTTAGTTTTATCAAATCAAATTTGAAAGATTTAAGCATTTTATGTTAATATGTACACTTGCATGCAATTTTTGGAGGGTGGTTTGTATCGTACCTAACATAACCGCGGCTCAAAATCTGTCAAAGACACATTATAATGTTATAGTTTGCTCTTGAGACAGACCAAAAGATAATTTTTGTTACGCTGTGCTATTGAAAGAATTACAATAGGAATTGTCAGCAGGGATTGGCGGCATGCACCGTGCGGTGCGAAAAAAGCGTGTGCTTCACACAATCGCAAGTGCTCGTCTCCCGTTTTGCCGAGAGACAAGAGACGTATGAGTGAGAGCTTTCGTAATTGTGCGAGAGACAATCGCAGCACTAGCTCTACGGCGCAGGGAGTAATGCACGGTGCTTGGACTGCGCTTGTCTCCAAACAGAAAAAATCAAATTATAAATTAATTGAAGAGTTTGTGATTTCGTCAAAGTTGTTAAGCTTGTCAAGGGTTGACAAGTGATGGGTCGTTTGATTCGAATTTTTTCCAATCGTGCGTAGTATCAAGCCAAGTGCTAAGCACGGAGACAAGCACCGAGAGAGTGCATACGACAGAGCGTGAGAGCTCCAGCGCGCGGCAAAGTAAGCGAGCAACACACAACCGATTGCGCGTACTCGTCTCCTTCTAGTTTGTTGTGCTGTCTCGTAGCAGAGTGTGCGGCACGCAAAGAGTTTTGAGTCGCACCCTATCCCTGATTGTCAGGTACCTATATGAGCAAAGGGACTGCTGGTAGAACTTTCAGAGAAATTGCTGAATCCCGTAATAAATTTCCAAACCCAAAGAATTTCAAAAAGTTCTGTCAAAGATATTTTCAAAAATAATAACCTAATTCAACTTTGAATATTATTGCCGAGAAATTTCAAAAGAGTTATGCCGAAATAGTTTTCAAAAACATTTGCAGAGAAAATTCCAAGAATACTCTTATAGGAACTTTCGGATCAAATCCAATCAAAGCATTTCCCAAGAATTTGCCAAAAAAAACGCCAAAAGACATTTGAAAGTTTTTTTTTTTCAGGTAACTCACAGAAAACTCGCCGAATAAATTACCAAAAAAAAATGCCAAATGAATTACCCAATCAATTCCCGTAGGGATTGGCATAGAAGTTTCCAGAAAAGTGTTAAAGTTATTCCGAAAGTTATTACCAGAGGTTTTCTCGAACGAATTGTCAAAAAAAAGTCAGGGAAAAGTTGCAGACGGAATTCCCAACAAAATTTTCGTAGAAATAGAAATCTAAAGAAGTTCGTAGAAATAAAAATCAGAAGCCATTTTTGTAGCATTTATGAGAATTAGTTGAAGAAGTTTCCAAAGGAAATGCCTAACAATCAATCAAATATATCGTCAAAGGAGCAATAGCCGAATGGATTCTCAAATTAATGTTTAACCCTTTATAAGGCCGAGAGAACCAGGCACGGAATCCACTCGTTCTACATTGGAATATAAAGTACATGTGGTGTAATGAACAAAAACGTTTTTATTTTCAAAAAATTCGATGGTCGATTTTGTATGAAAAAAATTGGTCTAAATTTCAACTTATTGTCAACAAAGTTTAAAATGTTGTTATTTTGTGATGCGTTTATCAATCATGCTGATTTTTTGACAGGTTATTGCCCTAATATTCATGAGTTACCTGTGTGGATTTGAACTCGATTGGTCAATTATTTTGGACGAAATGGCAATTTTAGTACATGCCCATTTATTATAGTACATTTTTTCAAAAGGCTGAGTTTCTAAAAGTAATGAAGCAATCAAGTTAAAATTTTGTCCACAAGTAAAAGGAACAAAGGCCTTTCATTCCCATTCATTTCAATTTCGAGCTTCATGCACTCAGAAATTGCAGTTTTTGGAGAGACATTTTGTTCTAAAAAAGCCCATTCATATTTGTTATGGCTCAAAAAAATCATGAGTGTTCACAAAGGCCTAATGTGTCCATCAGTAAAAACAGAAGTTGTAAAAATTATCTAAACGAACAGAAAAAAAAATATGTGTATTAGGTGGCAACATAGTTGCCACTGCCTTATAAAGGGTTGAAGATATTCCTTAACGAATCTGTACACGGGTTTCCGAATTAATTACTGAAAAAGATAAAAAAAAAATCCGAAGAAATACTTCAAAAATTATAATAAATGTTGTAAAAATTCTCACAGGAATTGCTCCAAGAGATTCTACTGGAATTGGAATTCTTCCAAGGATTTTATCAGCTTTTTTTCTATTGATACCTTTAACGGTTTCTTTAGCGATTACACCAGTTTCGTCCAGATTTCTTTCACGAAACTTCTAACGAAATGTTTCTAATGATTTCATCAATATTTTTTTCTCAAGTGCGGAGCTCCAAGAACTCTTTCTTGGATATCTTTTACGATTTATCTGGGAAATACTTCAAGGAATTCTTTACAAATTCCTCGAAGATTTTCTGCGAAAGTTGCAACAGAGATTCCTTAGGAAACTTCTTCTTCAATTCCTTGAAGGATTTTCTTCAGTATTATGTAATCCCAAGAACTCTATAAAGAGTTTCTTAAAGATATCCACAAACGATTCCCACATGTTCTCTTCTGCATTTTTTCAGAGGAATACTTTGGAGTTCCTTCAAGATTTTTTTAGAAACTTCTTCAAGGGTTCTTTTTGCATTGCCTCATACGATTTTTCTTGGAAGTCCTTTCAAGGATTTCTTAAGAATTTGTTCAAGCATTTCTTTAGTAATCATTCCTGCAGGGATTTCCTCATAAATTCCTCTAATAATTTCTGTAGAAAATCATTCAAAGATTCCTTAGGCAATGTTTCTAAGTCCTTTTTCACAATTCGTTCAAGAATCTTTTAAGAAATTCCAGTAAAAATTTAATCTTTTCAACAAGGATTTTGTTTTTCAAGTTACGTATAAAGATTCGTTCATGGATTTCTCGAAGTTTTTCTTCAGATAACCCTACAAGGATGGACACATTCATCCCTAAAGAATTCCTGCACAAATTTCCTCAGAGGGTCTTACAGAAATTCACCCAAGGCCTCCTGCGGAAATTCTTTTGAAGATTGTTTTTTTTTATTTGCACCAAAGAATTTGGAATTCTTTGGGGTTTCCGTCATTGATTTCTTGAGAAATTATCTAGGCATTTCATAATAAGTTCTTCCAAAAATCCCTTTGCTTACAGATTTTTTTCAGGAATCCTTTAAGTAATTACTCATAATACTCCTAGTACTTGTAGTACTACTTCATAGTACTGTAGTAATCCTTCCAGAACATCATCAAATATACCTCCAAAATCAACCCAATGATTCTTTCCTAATACATCTTAGAATTCATCTAGGCGATTCTTAAAGATTTTTTTTAGAAATATCTACAAAAAATCCTACAGACATTTCTACAAGAGTTCCTTCGGGAGTACATTCAAATTTCTTTGGAAAATCTCCCAAGGATCCATTCTGGTATGGCTTTAAAAATCTCAAAA
This sequence comes from Aedes albopictus, assembly GCF_035046485.1. Lineage (NCBI taxonomy): Eukaryota > Metazoa > Arthropoda > Insecta > Diptera > Culicidae > Aedes > Aedes albopictus. The sequence goes on from NC_085136.1 coordinate 248,948,254, forward strand.
AATCATCAAATATATTTTCCATGAGGAACTACTGCAAGATTCCTTCTTGAAGAAATCTCTAAAATCATTATTGGAGAAATTCCTTGAGGTCCATCTGAAGGATTTCTTGAAGAGTTTCATGATATAATCCTTGAATGGCTTTATGAACGGTTCCGAAATGGTATTTCTGAACGACTGCTTGAAGAAATACTTACAAAAAAATCTCAAAGGAATTCCTGAAGGATTTATTGATAATTGTTTGAAGAAATTCTTGAAGAAATGTCAGGAGGAATTCCTGAAGCAATCATTGTAAGTATTCGTAAACCAATGCTCAAAAAGTTTTCTTAAGCAATCCCTGAAAAAAGTTCTGAAGTAAATCATAGAGGAATTTTGTAGAAGTCTTTGAAGTAACTGCCTGATAAATCGAAAAATATATTCTTGCCCGAAGGAATTCCCGCAGAAACCCTTCAAGAACGAAACATGCGTTCAGTTCTTAATTTTGATAAATGGGGCCCCTGCATTTCAGCTGCTATCTTATGCTAAATCAACACCTAAGTTTGGTTCTGTGGTTAGGATATCAGGGACATTTTCATAATGCTCATGAATTATACTTCCATATCGGTACTGAATATCGTAAAATTCAAGTTTGGTTGCGAACACATTTTTTATTGTATTTTGGGGCTCCTGCAGGTGCAAAGAGTAGTCATCAAATTAATATAAACAAAACTAACAAGACTACATGAATAAAGTGTGTACATTTATAATTGTTAATAACAGAATATCAAAATAGCCATCTGTGTTCCCCATTCCAAAATCTCTTGATAATCACGAAGGGCCCCTACATACCTATCAGCAGATCGGCAAGTATTTAACTTATACTTATATGTAGGATTTTTTCGCTAATCACAGGACTTTATTCAAACTGGGCCCCCGAATTCAGGGGGCCTCCAAATCAGGGAAGGTTTATAACACTAGACCTGCCCTGATTTGGAGGCCCCCTAGATTCAGGGGCCCGGTGCGGACCGCACCCTCCGCCCCCCCTTGCTACGCCACTGCCGATAACATAGTTTATTATCAAAGTGATATCACTTAGTTATCCGTCTTTGCTCGGGTATGGCCTGTGTGAGAAACTGGTTGAAGGCAGGACGACAGCAGCCAGCTATTCGCATTTTTGATTGGCCGTTAAATCATTATTTCGTTGACATGATTACTTTTTAGCACAAGAATGGCTAAATTATCAGTGAGCAAACATGTTTATGTGAATAAAAAGAAAATCGGGTTAAGTACCGTCAAATGGGGTAACTTGCAACACTTTTCGACTTTGAAGCAATATCATTGAAAATCTAATCATTTGAAACATCCTGTGAAGCATCGTGTACGCTAATTACCCCGAGTAGAATACTATGCAGCACTTGGTTTACCAAAATATGTTGTCACCTAATCAGGAGGTGCGAAATACATGCTTGTTGCAAGTTTCCCCATCTGTGGCGTAAGTTGCAACATAGGACATGAAGCCAAGTTAGCTATCATTAAATAGCACTAACATTCTAGTATATAGTCGTATTGTAAATTTTTGATGTTATGCATGAAACATACCATGAAAGATGTACACTAACCAATTGACATATAATTTTTCATGAAAGGATTGATAGTTATTGCAAGCGAGAGTATATCGTTTAGCAACAGGTCTCACGTCCCTCAAACACAAAATATATATATGATTCTCGTGACTTAGCACTCATTACAAAATGTAAACAATGTCATTTCTTGAAAAGGTAGGGAGAGTCATCTTCAAATAATTTTCAGTTTGAAGCGGTCTTTGGCAATTTCAGCTAAATTAACATGATTAAAACACACCTATTCTACTTTGTAAATGTCAAACTCGCTAATTTGGGTATTAAACTGAAATAATTTACTCCATCCATTCAGAATTGATGTTGGTGATTGCTTTACAGCGTTCATAAACAAAAATTGAACTTTTAACTTCATCATGTTAAACATGAGTGAAACTTCAAAATGTGGTATTTCCTAATAATGTTTGAAGGTCACGTGCAAAAAAAATGTGAAAAATGAATTGCCATTTAAAAATAACCGCGTTACGTAATCAATAAATGATCCATTTCGGCTATTTCTGTCAAATATATCGTGAAATGAAGATAAATAATAGAAGGTTTCGTCAAATTCAACTGTTGCAAGTTACCCCACAGTGGTTGTCGAATGTAATAATGATTTTTTGCATTACTTAGTCGATAAGTTTATCAAACTTTTATCGTTTAGCTAAGCTTACTATGAGGTACCCTAACTGCAAGCAAGGTCATCAGAATTATCGCACTTACCATAACGGAGAGGTCAAGCACGATTTTCATACTTGTTTTTATGGCATAAAATGAGCAACCCGTTTTAACAGTGTAGCTAAACCATAAACAAAGAAACAAAGCTAATTTTTATACTAAATCGATCTTTGATACACATATTCTCTATAACCGAAATAGTAGGGCATACTAGTTTTCATTATTATTGGAAAATGCTTCACATTTAGTGTTTGTCATCGTGTTGCAAGTTACACCGCTGTTGCAAGTAACCCCATTTGACGGTACGGTTCCTTTGAATTCCACTAAGAATTTGCATCCTTTGACAGATACGTATTTCGACCTCAACTGTAAGGTCGTCTTCAGTGTCTTGACTTGACTCGAGTCAAGTACAAGACACTGAAGACGACCTTACAGTTGAGGTCGAAATACGTATCTGTCAAAGGATGCAAATTCTTAGTGGAATTCAAAGGAACCGTACTTAACCCGATTTTCTTTTTATTTACAGATATTCCCCTAACAAGCCCAGGTTAATCATCATCATGTTTATGTGTTTATATTTGCATGAGAACGCGGTTTTTCAACCAATTTGTTACATTCATTATTTGGATTGAAAAATAGTTCGTTGTCTTATCATTATTTCGCATAGTTCTTGTTCCAGAGTAATGGCTCTAGCTCAAGAATAGAAGGCTTCAAGAAGTTTTTAAAGGAGGATTAGCCAGATGAAATGCACTTGAATAAACGAAGCATAAACATTTAATAAAATATGATGATGTTATGTTTCTTCTTCTTTTGTTGGGTTCGAGGGACTTTAACCCGAAGGTCATTCGTCCCTTCGCCTTCCCCTTGTTATGTGTAGAAAATAACTTCAAATACACATTAAAACTTATTATAAGATTTAATGCTCTTGTAAATTCAGTTGTTATATGCGCGAATTTCAAAATTAACTGGAAGACATATTAAAAACCGCAAACGAACGAAGATTGTTTTCTCTTGATAAAAACAACTATAAATGTTCCATGAATTGGTCATGCTGTGAAAAAGCTTCCATAAAAATAATCAAATCTAAAAGGAATTGAAATTGTTACTTGGGAATGAACGGAGGAAGGTAACAATCGTAGAAAGAACGAGCTTTTCAATCGCACCACCATAACATCATAACAAATCCGGAATTCAAAACAAAAACAAAAATAGAGTTGCCAAATTTCAATGAGCAAGGTGGTGTAGGGTGACCAATTTGTCGAATTAAAAGTTTACCCCGGTTATTCGACAACAGTCGGTGTCGTATTAGCGGGGTAATACACAATTTAACTGAAATATCAGCAAAAAGTCAAGTTTATTCAAACATTAAACGTCAAGCGTTTAGCCGAGATTTCAGCAAATGAACTTTAACTGAGTTACGCACAGCCGATCTCGGCATTCTGTTTTAAGGCGAAACTGGATCCATTTCCTCACTTTTTGGTTTTTGATTTTTTATAAAATAACGAAGCAATATTTTCAAAATCAGTTTTCGTGCACATGTAGAGTATGGATCAAGCTATCTCCTGATTTTTTTTTTTTCAGATGGAAAATGTTTTTAGTTTTGGCAGAAACAATTTTTGAACAAAATTTCATAAAAAAATGGTTTCCACAAAAACGAAAAACATTTTCCACCTGGAAAGAATTCAGGAGATACCTTGATCCATTCTCTACATGTGCACGAAAACCGATTTTGAAAATATCTCTTCGTTATTTTATGAAAAATCAAAAACCAAAATAATGAGGAAATGCTTCCAGTTTCGCCTTAAGGGTGCAGTTTGGGTATGTGTGCCATCAGTAATCTCACGCTCCCATATTCACCCTAATCGGAAATAAGCGTTTACGGCACCGATGGATTCCGTTCTTTTTGTTTTCATGCGTGCTCAATGCTATCAAAAAATACAAAAATATGAAACAAAACAAACAACGCTTCAATCCTTTGTTTTTCGTAGGATGAAAATGGAGCCACATGCTTAATAAGGGAACCAATACCCTATGCATTACCGTGTTTTCAGCCTTTTAAATTTTCAGCCTCTTGTAATTTTAGACTTGTGTTACGCTTTCTTAATTTCAGCCTTTCGTATTAAACCTTTTGAAATTCAGCCTTATGTTGCCATCCCTTTCCTCCATTGAGGTGTGTGTTCCGGTCCCGATCTCTTCCTCGACGGCTGCTGGAACGCTGCTCAGTCGGCTTTTTCGTAGAGTCACCGGGGTCGCCGGGTCGTTTCCGGTGGGCTGCTGTTGTTCAGGGTGACGATGGTTGGTGAGTGGTCGCTACCTTGGGGGTCTCCTACCGCATGCCACAGCAGGCGGGCGGAGACGCTCGATGAGGATAGAGCGATGTCTATCGCCTTTTAGGTCGTTCCCCTCTGGAATGTTGGCGATCCATCGTTCAGTGTAACGAGGTCGTTAGCGCAGGCAAACTTCAGGACGCAGTTGCCACGGGTGTTGTTCCTGCTGCCACTTTAAGCTTAGTGGTGTCCGTTTACGTCGCCGATGGTCTTGGCCGGTTCTGGAACCTGCTGAAGGACGTCTTGGAGGTGGTTTCGCAAATCGGGGAGCTTTCCGTTGGGGAGATAAATCGACAGGACGGATACGGCGAATGGCAGGCCGAGTCAGACACCGACAATTGGAAGGTCCGTGTCGATGTCCAGTCGGGAAACCGTTGTTTTGGCGGATCCTGTCTCCTGCTGGCGATGCCTGACGTGTTTTTCGTCCTTGCTGGCTAGCAGGGGTGCTGCTTAGGGTGGGACTTACCACTCGGAACTACCAGTCCCTGGATCCGGCTTGGTTGCAGGATGTGGGCGGTGTTGGTCGGAGTGCCCAGCGGACTGCGACCATCTCGTCGTACGCAGTGGCATTCGCTTTTTGGGCTTTGGTTTTTTGGGAGTAGTATCTGTGCTGGCATCCTGGTCTTCGTTTGTTGTAGCCTTTCCATTGGAACGGATCCACTCGGCAACCTGAGTAACCACTTTGGGATTCTGAAAGTTGGGCCGATAGCTGCTGTTGCAGCTTGCCGATGGGTTTGGTGAGGGTTGGCTAAATGAGTTTTCAATGGTGATGATGGAGTTTTTAGACGTCAACTGCTGCTTTTGCAGCTCCGCAATAAGTTCGTCTTTGGTCCTGAGCTCGGCCTGGAGCTGCTTGACCGTGGCAGTTAGTTCCGCTACCTGCCACGAGCTCCTCGATGGGACCGTGTTCTTTCGCTGCGTCCATCTATTTACCGATGGGTCGGTTTTTGAGGGCTACCACCATATCGGCCATTCGCTTCTCCCTCCTCTTGGCGTCTTCCTCCAGCTTCTGGACGGTGTTTTGGAGTTCGGCGATTCGGGCGTCTTTACTGTTATTTGCGACTCCAGCGTAGCTGCTGCAGCTTTGTTCTTGGTTCTTTGCTGCTTAGCGGGTCTCGAACTCACGTCGTGCCTGTGGGTACGAGATTCCCTCGTCAATCCGGATGATTTGAATGGCGTTATCTCGCTTGTAAGTAGGGCATTCTCGACTGGAGAGGGCGTGCTGTGGGCTATTATTGCACATCCTGTAGCATGCAGGCTGGGTGAAGGTCCTTCTTGGGGGTTACTGTGCGATGGCTCCTTCCTCGGTGGCTGGGTTCGGTACCTGGTCTTCTTCGTGGATTTGGCTGTACCTGCCACAGATCTTGGCTGGGGCCGTGCACCACTTCCCGGTGTGGCCGAAACTCCAACACCGGACCGGAAGCACTGCATTGGACTGGGGTAGTAGTGCCTGGTCCGGTATCTCGACCACCCGAAGTCCACATGTTCCGGGATTACCGTACCGCGGATGGTTGGGATTGAGGTAGGGGTGTTTTCAAGGGTACCTGTGTTGTGGTTCCTGCTCTTGATCCGCCGGACTTCCTTCACTTTTCGATTTCGTCTAATCCGATGGAGTCGATGTTCGATACCACACACCTGACCTGGTTGAGAGCCGTGTGCTGCTCAATCACGATATCGGTTCCGTCCTTTTGGCGATTTGGTCTGAGCTGGCTGTCAACAGGTCAAAATGCGATTTGATATGTGATAACAATGAAAGAGCTGCTGTTTGATTGCCAGCTCAGTGCCAAACAACGACGAAAGATGTATGGTGTGGCTCGTAAATCCAAGGGTTATTAGTTCAACACTAAGATGACAAGTACTTTTTGTGAATTTTATTAAGTCGCATAAAATGCTACATTACATCGAAAAATTGCACACTGTACATCGTATAAGATATCGCTTCAAGCCTTATAGCGTCATTATTGTCCTGACAATGCACGCATATCCCCTTCACTTCTGCATGTATAAGGCACTTTTGCTGCATTTTATGTGATGGAACTTGCCCGTTTAAGACTACGTATAACACGGTCATAAACTTCTTTATACGTTTAAATTGGTTGTTTGGGTGCTTACACAGTGCCATTCAATTAAAAACAAGTTTTTCCAGTATGTTTACCAGCAAATCTGGCAAATAAAGTAAAGTAAAGGACAATAAATAAGTAGAACACGGTCTGCGCATCGCATGCGAGTGAACTCACAAGATGTATAATAAATACGCATAACTACGGACTGCGATGACTATGCGACTTCTGTAGGTGTATTGTGGATTGGCATCTAAGCCGAAAGAGAGATGGAATTGTGAAAAAGGGAGTGTTCATGGTGTGGACACGGAATCAGTTTGGCTTTCTATTCCGCAGAAACGTTACTCGTTCTGTGACCTTAGTTGGTTAAATCGTCGGTCTAACGAATACGGAGTCGTGGGTTCAAATCCCACCAGAACGCGATTTTTTCACAAATTTATCTCTCAATTTGTCAATTTTGCTGCAAAACAAATCAATCCTCAAACATTTAATTTGACTCGACAGAGTTGTTGTTATGTTTTCTCTTTACTTCAACCCTTGTCAAATACTGGACTCTGTGTACTCGAGCTCTCACCAACATTCTGTCTTCTAATTAATTACAAGTTTTTACAGTATAATAAAAAAAATTCCAAAAAGTTGCCGTGGCTAATTTATAAAAAAAAATACAGCTTGATTTGGAAGACAAAAAGCTGAAGGTTCTAGCACGGTAATTATGCTGTTTACAAATAAAGAAAAAAACACCAAACGATAATCAAAAGTAATGAAAGCAAAAAAAAATGAACCCCAAAAATGCGAGGCCCGAATACCGTTAGCCAAATTATAATTCATGTACACACCCGAAAAAGGAAAAAGCGAAAGCACTATCATTACCGTACAATGCAATGTGTTCAAGCGAAAAAAAATAACATTACGCAAATGCAGCTTGTGTCTCATCTGTCCCACATTCGGCCTATCCTGAAAGTGTATGACAATTGAGAGAACAGAGGAAGGGTACAGAAAAGAACGGTATTGCGGTCCAATGACCGAGGTACAACCATTCGCCCAAAATGCAACCTGACCCTTTTGTTCCGTGTTTATTTTTATTTTGTTCCTTCCTTATGGATACCGGACATGCAAGTGGTTCCACATCATAATGTAATTTGGCGATCCCTTTTTTTGGGGGGCTTTATCAGTTTATTGAACGGGGTTCAATTATTGGACAGGATTCAACTCATCCAACATATCCATTATTTTTAAAAGCAATTTTAGGGAGACCGGGACCCGTAGCGTAGTGGCTACAAGTACACTTCATAAGTGGATGGTCATGGGTTCGATCTCAGCCCCTGCACTTGCAATTTTTCGTCAGTTGCTCTTCCCCCGAGAGCAGCTGGCGCCTGATCCTCTTCTGAGCAATATGCTCTAACGGACTCGGAAACTTAGATATCGACTAACGGCAACTCATAATGGACTCCCAATTGGACTGGAGAAGAAACAAGAGCCACACATAAATATCCTCGTGCTCATCATTCTACCATGGACAGATTAAAAAAGTGACAGCAGTGCAATGGCAACCGGTTCGATATAGTAGAATTAGAATAGAATACATTTAGGCGCTGTACAAAGTGTGAGTGCAGCCGCCAATTGGAATCGCTCACGCAGTGCCCTAGTGGACAAAGGAGCTGTAAATTAGGTGAAGTGGTTGAAGAATACAATTAGGAAGCCATACTGAATCATAGAACAGATAGAAAAAAAAACAAGTCGTTATGAAATCCATGTATGAACGATGATGAACCTAGAACCAGATCTACATCTACAACTTTGGCGCGTCTCAGTCTGTCCGAACAATGATCGATTCTTGTCCCTATACATTATATTATCTTCAAGGTTGTCTACTAGCGCTCTTTTGGTGACTTGCGTGTTGTGAGGTTTTTCGTATTGTTGCTTCAACTTGGGACTGCATTCATATTGTGGTCTTTTTGCCAGGCGGTGGATATCTTCCTCGTTCTCCACTCTCGATCTCTCTCCCATCGTACCGGCGATGCCCATGGAATGGAGCGTCTACTTGCATCGAGTACTTCATTGCACTGAGCCCGAACGTTGTGCACAAAAAACTGCAATTGAAAGACACCGAATGCGCAGGGCCAAGCCGTTTAATGCGTTCAATGTCGATCTTTATTCTTCTGTGAGTGAGCGAGTGCGCGCAAGGTTTGGATGATTTACTGCTGTCGTTCCGAACATGGACGGGTTTTTTGGAGAAAACCAAATCGACACGTCCGTCGCCGCGTTGGTTGTTGGGGCCACCGCAGATGGCGGCGGGGAGGACCTAGCGTGGAGGCCTCGTCGTAATAACAATACTGTGTAATGGTATAATGCAGCGAACCGAACAGCGACGACGACCGCCACCAAAACCGATGATCTCGACGACGAAGACGACGACGGCGACCCAGGACCAGGCCAAACCAGACGGAAAAATACTGAAGAGGGGTTGTTAAGCTTGAACTGCAGTTTTTTTTTCTTCGACTTCGTCTCGGATGTTATTTGGGAAATTGGGTCAGGGATTTTTACGGATGAAATTAAGAGTTGTGTGTGGAACATGCGGCGGCGGCGGCGGCCAATAACGTCTGGCCGGCCAGATTCGCTTTTAAAACCGTCTTGGTGAGAACGAAAAACTGCTGAGCCAAATGTCTGGCATTTTAATTGTAATGGCAATTCGTTCCTTTACAATTTACATGATGTGGGGATACGGGTACTGAGAGAGAGTTACTTATGCTGACTAAGAAACATCCCATAATATTAGGCCAACCCGACTCAAACCACATATATTTTTATCTTCGAAAATTTTATCATTTGTTACTTTATTTATCATAATAAAAAATGCTTTTGTGCCGGGGCCTGTGACGCAATTGGTCACACGTTTGATTCATAAGCAGATGGTCATGGGTTCGACCCCAGTTCCCAGCACTTGCAATTTTTCGTCAGTTGCTCTTCCCCCGGAGAGCGGCTGACACCTGACCCTCTTCTTAGCATATGCTCTAATAAACTCGGAAACTTGGATATCGTCTAATGGCAACTCATAATGTACCTCCAATCGGACTGGAGAAAAAACAAGAGCCACACATCAACATCCTTGTACTCATCATTCAATCAAGGACAGGGTAGAAAAGGCACGGTAAAGGCTGGGTATGCTGCGCAATTCAGATCCCATTGCGATCCACTAGCCTCTGCCCAGCAACTCCTATCCCTACCTCCACGCGGTACCGGCCGGAAACTATGAGCAACCTTAGGAAAGATCGGGTAACCAACCCCGGTGGGAACTTTGGACGTAGGCTGACAGGGAAGGGGGGGGGGGGGGGGGTTTGCTTCGGCAAACCTGACCGTCTGTTCTCCAGGATGAGCGGCTCACAACAGCGTCTGATCCCCATGTTAGAGGCGGCTGATCAACGTCTGAGTGCCAGGGAAGGACTCTAAGCTCAACTGTGCACTATGGTCCTCCGGAAAGTAGGGGGTTTGTGTCAGGCCCTACGAGCCAGCTGTAAAAAAAAACATTGTAACGGAAAATCAGCAACAGAATAATACGAACCGAGACCAACGGCAACGACCGCAGCGAACAAAAAGGACTTGCGATTGGAAACTCGGTACGTGGAACTGCCGATCTCTCAACTTCATTGGGAGCACCCGCATACTAGCCGATCTACTGAAGGACCGCGGGTTCGGCATCGTAGCGCTGCAGGAGGTGTGTTGGACAGGATCCATGGTGCGAACGTTTAGAGGTAATCATACCATCTACCAGAGCTGCGGCAACACACGCGATCTGGTAACAGCTTTCATCGTGATGGGTGATATGCAGAGGCGCGTGATCGGTTGGTGGCCGATCGACGAAAGAATGTGCAGGTTGAGGATCAAGAACCGATTCTTCAACTTCAGCATAATAAACGTGCACAGCCCACACTCCGGCAGTACTGATGATGACAAGGACGCATTTTACGCGCAGCTCGAACGCGAGTACGATCGCTGCCCAAGCCACGACGTCAAGATCATCATAGGTGATTTGAACGCTCAGGTAGGCCAGGAGGAGGAATTCAGACCGACGATTGGTAAGTTCAGCGCCCACCAGCAGACGAACGAAAACGGCCTACGACTCATTGATTTCGCCGCCTCCAAAAATATGGCCATTCGTAGCACCTTTTTCCAACACAGCCTCCCTTATCGTTACACCTGGAGATCACCACAGCAGACGGAATCTCAAATCGACCACGTTCTGATTGGCGGACGGCACTTCTCCGACATTATCGACGTCAGGACCTATCGTGGCGCCTACATCGACTCCGACCACTATCTGGTGATGGTAAAACTGCGCCCAAAACTCTCCGTCATTAACAATGTACGATACCGGCGACCGCCACGGTACAACCTAGAGCGACTGAAGCAATCGGATGTCGCCTCAGCATACGCGCAGAATCTCGAGGCCGCGTTGCCAGACGAGGGCGAGCTCGATGAGGCCCCTCTAGAGGACTGCTGGAATACAGTGAAAGCAGCCATCAACGATGCAGCCGAGAGCACCATCGGGTACGTGGAAAGGAATCGACGGAACGAATGGTTCGACGAAGAGTGCAGAACGGTTTTGGAGGAGAAGAATGCAGCGAGGGCGGCAATGCTGCAGCAAGGGACTCGACAGAACGTGGAACGTTATAAACAGAAGCGGAAACAGCAGACCCGCCTCTTTCAGGGGAAAAAGCGCCGCCTGGAAGAAGCAGAGTGTGAAGAAATGGAACTGCTGTGCCGTTCCCAAGAAACACGGAAGTTCTATCAGAAGCTCAACGCATCCCGCAACGGCTTCGTGCCGCGAGCCGAAATATGCAGGGATAAAAACGGAGGCTTCTTGACGGACGGACGTGAGGTGATCGAAAGGTGGAAGCAGCACTTCGATCAGCATCTGAACGGCGTGGAGAACGTAGGCACGGGAGCCCACGGCAACGGAGGAAACGACGACGCCAGTGCAGCGGAGGACGGAAATGAACCAACTCCCACGCTGAAGGAAGTTAAGGATGCCATTCACCAGCTCAAAACCAACAAAGCAGCTGGTAAGGATGGTATCGCAGCCGAACTAATCAAGATGGGCCCAGAAAAGTTGGCCACCTGTCTGCATCGGCTGATAGTCAGGATCTGGGAAACCGAACAGCTACCGGAGGAGTGGAAGGAAGGGGTAATCTGCCCCATTCATAAGAAAGGCGACCATTTGGAATGTGAGAACTTCAGGGTGATCACTATTTTGAATGCTGCCTATAAAGTGCTATCCCAGATCATCTTCCGTCGACTGTCACCTAAAACAAATGAGTTCGTGGGAAGTTATCAAGCCGGCTTCATCGACGGTCGGTCGACAACGGACCAGACCTTCACCGTACGGCAAATCCTCCAGAAATGTCGTAAATACCAGGTCCCAACGCATCACCTGTTCATCGACTTCAAGGCGGCATACGACAGTATCGAACGCGCAGAGCTATGGAAAATCATGGACGAAAACGGCTTTCCTGGGAAGCTGACTAGACTGATTAAAACAACGATGGACGGTGTGCAAAACTGCGTAAGGGGTTCGGGTGAACTATCCAGTTCATTCGGATCCCGCCGGGGACTGCGACAAGGTGATAGACTCTCATGCCTACTCTTCAACATCGCTCTGGAAGGTGTGATGCGCTGAGCCGGGCTCAACAGCCGGGGAACGATTTTCACAAAATCTGGTCAATTTGTGTGCTTTGCGGACGACATGGACATTATTGCCACAACATTTGGAACGGTGGCAGAGCTGTACACCCACCTGAAACGCGAAGCAGCAAAGGTCGGATTGGTGGTGAATGCCTCAAAAACAAAGTATGTACATGCTGGTAGGCGGAACCGAATACGACCGGATCCGTCTGGGTAGTAATGTTACGATAGACGGGGATACTTTCGAGGTGGTGGAGGAATTCGTCTACCTCGGATCCTTACTGACGGCTGAAAACAACGTGAGCCGTGAAATCCAGAGGCGCATCATCAGCGGAAGTCGGACATTTTGAAGGAATTCAGGAGCTCCTGAAGTTATCTCAAAATGTATTCCTTAAGAAATTTCAGAAGATTTGGATGAATCCCGGCAAGAGCTCTTGAAGGAATCCCAGACGGAACCCCCTTAAGGAATCTCAGAATTAACTTCCGGAAACCCCCAGAGGGAACTTTTGAAGAAATCCTAAATGAACCCCCGAAATAATATCATCTTGAACTCCCTGGGAATCCCACAACAAACTCCTGAAAAGTCCTGGAAAAAATGGGTGGACAAACTGTGAAAGATCTCTTGGAAGTATCCCGGATGGAACTCCTGTGGATTCCAGAAGGACCTCCTGGAGTCCGGGACAGACAAAATTTTCATTTTTAAAAAAATGTTCAACTAGCTGTAACTTTTCGAGAAGAGCATGAAATATTCTATATAATTTTTTACTGTAAATTCATCAATTAGTTGTGTATCAGTGGTCCAATTTTAGAAAAGATCTAGCCATTCTTGAAAAAGGTAAAATTATCCGATAGCCAACTTTGAGCTTTTGTATCTCCGGATTCAACGAACCGAATGCAACATTTGAACAGTTATGACTTGTATAATGAGCTATAAAAAACCTTTGACTTAACTTAAAATTCTCAACACGGAAGAAAATTATAACGATTAGATTATTTTTCTAATAAAACGTCAAATTATCTAAAACTTAAACATCGTTTCAAAATTCAAGATGCAAATTATAGTTTATTTAATTTCCCTCTAATTGCCTTACATATAAATGTGTTTTGAGGGAAAGTAACAACATAGTCGCCAATAAATTGAAAAAGTAATGGAATGCATATAAAAAATATACCAATTTACAAAAAAAATCGCTACGACTTTTACTCTTGCTAAAAATTTCTAGTAAAGACAAATGTTTTCCAAAGTTCATTATATAAGTCATGAATGATCAAAATTTCATTGCAATCGATTCATTAAATCCGGAGATATAACAAAGTTAACTATCGGATAATCTTACCTTTTTCAAGAATCTTTATAACCTCGTGGAGAATGGCCCTGTCTTTTCCAAATTTGGACCACTGGTCTGATACACAACTAGTTGATGAACTTACAGTAAAAATTTGAGAATATTTGATGCACTTTTCGAAAAGTTACAGCTAGTTGAACATTTTTTGAAAAGTGTAAATTTTACCTGTCCCGATCATTTTGTCTATCCCCTGTACTTCTATTATTTATATTTTAAAATCATCCAAATTAATACCATATCTGATTCAACGGGCAGGTAAACTTGAACTATCCATTCTCTTTCTCCGGGTGTGCGTTCTTTCCATGACATTGGATGTCGCAGCTGACAGAGGAGTATTGTTACATTTATGATAAATGTCCCATGTAAATAATGAAAATCCCAATTATAAAATTTGAAAAGTGTAGGAGTTAGGCCCTGCTAAAATTGTTCAAACAAACCTTGTGTTCCGGAGAGCCGCAAACGCCGACCCCACTCCGACAAACGAAGTTTTCCCCAAAACGCAAAAATAATAATGATCGGGTGGCGCCTTCCGCCCGAGGATCCACGATGAGGCCACCGAGGGGGTCTGTAGAAGAAAAAAACGACGAGAGCCCGGTCTCTTCTTTGTGAGTCGTCAAACCGATCGGTCGTGTTAACCATAGAAACAGGTCGATGTAAATGGTGAAACTGTTCCGCGTGTGTAAAGCCCAAGTGTCCCCTAGTGTCCAGTAGGGAACCTGGCCAACCTTACGTGTCCGTTGTGCACCGTGAATAAGGCCGGTGGCCTCGAGAATAAGAATCGGGAACGCGTGTGGCTTGCGGGAAGAAATTCCACTCTAGACCGGTTCGAGGAAGCGTCCCAGTGTCGCGCGTGGGATTTTGGAATAGGCCTAAGTGTCCCGGCGGAATAGAAGTGGCACGTCGACTGAGAAAAGCTGGACCGAGAATCTCTGGTGAAGAATCCCAATTGGTGAAGATTCCGGGGAAAGTGTTACCAAGGGGTATAGGCCCAAGAAGTGGTGGCCAGTTAAGTGCGCGAGTGTAAAACGTGGGTGGCCACGTGTCTATCACGGCTAGGCCAGCGGGGTGAACAAACTCCACTATACGGTACAGCCCATCTTGTGAAATTGTGAAATCCCACGGAACCCCCTTTTTCCCACCACCTGCATCGAAGAACATTCGCGAGCGTGACGAGATTAATAGGGGAAAGTGAGCGTGAGTGGCACGGTGTGGACATCCAGCGGCGGTCAGGAGAGACCCCTCTCCCACCCTAATTACATCTCTCGGCTAGGGAAGCTAGGCGCCCCTGAGTTGAGTCCAAGGTAAGTCGCATGCTCTTATATAAGCTAAAAGCTAACTTACAGTATTTATCAGCTTTTCTCTCAGTTACTCTGCTGCTGGTTTGATTTGGCGACGATGCCATTGTGCACATAACAATACGTACCACATTAATTGGGAGAAGGGGGGATGTAAAGTCCGAGAGCTGACGAAGTCCGAAACGTTAACAACAAAGCCACGAAACGTCAAAAAATTGGATTGTTTTTCCTTAGCAACCGCGGCTTGTAGTGCCCTATTGTGTCGTTGACAAGCTCACATGCTCGAGGCATGTCACGTGAGTTTGCCATTTCATTTTCATTGAAAATAGAAAACACCGGATTCACACGGTTCCCTTGATAGAAATTCCCCTTACGAAAGAAACGTTCTTGAATCAAAGCCACTTAAGCTGTACCATTTTGCATAAGTCTGCAAAGATTGATCTTTGCTGTTTTTTATGCTTTCGGCAGATCATGCCGAGATATTGGTTGCGTGGTCGACGATTGAAGATGGTTTCCAAAGTGCTCGAACTAAAGTTTCAGCTGATCAGCCGGATCGGTTAACAACTGTCCAGACGTGACTTACACGGGCATCGTAGCATCTTAGTCCATTTAAAATGATGTGCAATATTGTAGAGAATACTGGTATTCGCCGGTATTTGCGGCTTTCTCACCTTCGTAGGCTATGGTGAGGAAGTCTACACTCGCTCTTTCATCCCATCTGCATGAGCGTAACACTTCCTTCCCGAGTTCCGAACAGTGCACAATGGTCCACGAAACAGATTTACGAGGAAAGATGCATTCAACGCCTTCAAATGTTTTTCTAGATTAATATGGTCTTCTACAAAGTTGTTCCTAAAAATAAGGTCCTCTTTTCAATATACATGAAAATTATAGAGGTCCATATTTTTAAAGAAATTGAGAACCAAACGTTTTTATTTGCAAGAATAACTATATACATTCTTCGGGACAGTTGTAGATTTATTAAATTTTGAGCAAGTTTGCTGAAGACACTTTTTATGTAGCTTTAAAATTGACCGATCTAGAGGTATTTTTCTGAATAAGCTTAGGGTGGTTAAAGAAAGACCGGTTTTCTGGCGTTAACTTTTTAGTTTCGATTTTTCATCAAAGTCACTCAAAAACACTTGCAGAGAATTTGAAGACGCGTCGTTTCGTGCGCTGAGATGATCGTTATCTCTTTTGGTTCAAAAATTACATGCATTTCTCTAAAAAAAAATCATAGTTTTTTAAAAAGATGTTATGATGGGTTGGGGCACATATAAAAAAATATCTTTTGCCCGCATTCGAAAGAAGAAATGTTGTTATAAAACATATCAAAACATTGGAGGGGTGTTATTTTTGTAACTCAAGTGAAAAATACTTGAAAAGTTCCTATTTTTTCTACAAAATCATCAATATTACTTGAAAGGTGGTAGCCCCATCAGCGTGGTCGTCCCAGTGTTGGTTGGGACGTTAAACAGAACTGGCACGATGGCCCTCCGGCGAGACAGGAGTGTTGGCGTAGGCCCAATAAGCCACCCGTAAAAATCCCCATTGCGAATAACATAGGAGAAAATACGACTCGATACAATCGGCAAAGACCCACGCGACGAAATAAGGACTACGATTGGAAACTTGGAACATGGAATTGCAAGTCACTAGGTTTCGCAGGATGTGACAGGATAATCTACGACGAACTACATCCCCGCAACTTCGACATCGTGGCGTTGCAGGAACTTTGTTGGACTGGACAGAAAGTGTGGAAAAGCGGGCATCGAGCGGCTACCTTCTACCAAAGCTGTGGCACCACCAATGAACTGGGAACAGGATTTATAGTGTTGGGCAAGATGCGACAACGTGTGATCGGGTGGCAGCCGATCAACGCAAGGATGTGCATGTTGAGAGTTAAGGGCCGTTTCTTCAACTACAGCATCATCAACGTCCACTGCCCACACGAAGGGAGACCCGATGACGAGAAAGAAGCGTTCTACGCGCAGTTAGAGCAAACATACGATGATTGCTCGCCGCGTGACGTGAAAATCGTTGTCGGCGACATGAACGCGCAGGTAGGAAGGGAGGAAATGTACAGACCGGTAATCGGGCGAAACAGCCTGCACGCCGTATCGAATGATAACGGCCAGCGATGCGTAAACTTTGCAGCCTCCCGGGGTATGGTAGTCCGAAGCACCTTTTTTCCCCGCAAAGATATCCACAAAGCCACCTGGAGATCACCCGACCACCAAACAGAAAACCAAATCGACCACGTTCTAATCGACGGTAAATTCTTCTCGGATATAACCAACGTCCGCACATACCGCAGTGCGAATATAGATTCGGATCACTACTTAGTCGCTGTATGCATGCGCTCAAAACTTTCGACAGTTATCACCACGCGTCGAAGTCGAACGCCGCGGCTCAACATCGAGCAACTTCGTAACGTAGAAGTGGCTCAAGACTACGCGCAGCAGTTAGCAGTGGCCCTACCAACGGAAGAGCAGCTTGGCGCAGCTACACTTGAAGATGGCTGGAGGGACATCCGATCCGCCATAGGCAGTACCTCGGCTACAGCACTAGGCTTCGCGACTCCGAATCACAGAAACGACTGGTACGACGGCGAATGTGAACAGTTGAAAAACGAGAAGAATGCAGCATGGGCGAGAATGCTGCAACACCGTACGAGAGCGAATGAGGCACGTTACAAACAGGCGCGGAACAGGCAGAACTCAGTCTTCCGGATGAAGAAGCGCCAGCAGGAAGAACGAGATCGCGAAGCGATGGAAGAGCTGTACCGCGCTAAGGACACGCGAAAGTTCTACGAGAAGCTGAACCGCTCGCGCAGAGGCTTTGTGCCACAAGCCGACATGTGCCGAGATAATCACGGGAATATTCTCACGAGCGAGCGTGAGGTGGTCGAGAGGTGGCGGCAGCATTACGATGAGCACCTCAATGGCGACGTTGCAAGTACCGAAGGTGGCGTGGTAACAGATCTAGGAGTATGTGCACAGGACGAAAGACTTCCGGCCCCTGACCTTCAAGAGATTGAGGAGGAGGTTGGCCGGTTGAAAAACAACAAAGCCGCTGGAGCAGATCAACTACCAAGCGAGCTTCTAAAATACGGTGGAGAAGCACTGGTGAGAGCACTACACTGGGTCATTACCAAGATTTGGGAGGAGGAAGTATTACCGGAGGAATGGATGGAAGGTATTGTGTGTCCCATCTACAAAAAGGGCGACAAGTTGGATTGCGGAAACTACCGCGCGATCACACTACTGAGCGCTGCCTACAAGATACTCTCCCAAATTTTATGCCGCCGTCTATCACCGATTGCAAGAGAGTTCGTGGGGCAATATCAGGCTGGATTCATGGGTGAACGCGCTACAACGGACCAGATGTTCGCCATCCGCCAGGTGTTGCAGAAATGCCGCGAATACAACGTGCCCACACATCACTTGTTCATCGATTTCAAATCGGCGTATGATACAATCGATCGAGAACAGCTATGGCAGATTATGCACGAATACGGATTCCCGGATAAACTGATACGGTTGATCAAGGCGACGATGGATCGAGTGATGTGCGTAGTTCGAGTATCAGGGACACTCTCGAGTCCCTTCGAATCTCGCAGAGGGTTACGGCAAGGTGATGGTCTTTCGTGCTTGCTGTTCAACATTGCTTTGGAGGGTGTAATAAGAAGAGCGGGGATAAACACGAGTGGGACGATTTTCACGAAGTCCGTTCAGCTGCTTGGTTTCGCCGATGATATTGATATTATTGCTCGTAAATTTGAGACGATGGCGGAAACGTACATCCGACTAAAGAGGGAAGCCAGGCGAATCGGATTAGTCATTAATGTGTCGAAGACAAAGTACATGATGGCAAAGGGCTCCAGGGAGGAATCACCGCGCCCGCCACCCCGAATTCATATCGACGGTGATGAAATCGAGGCGGTTGAAGAATTCGTGTACTTGGGCTCACTGGTGACCGACGACAACGACACCAGCAGAGAAATTCAGAGGCGCATTGTGGCAGGAAATCGTGCCTACTTTGGACTCCGCAGAACTCTACGATCGAATAAAGTTCGTCGTAACACGAAGTTAACCATCTACAAAACGCTGATTAGACCGGTCGTCCTCTATGGGCACGAAACATGGACCCTACGTGCAGAGGACCAACGCGCCCTTGGAGTTTTCGAACGGAAGGTGTTGCGTACCATCTACGGCGGAGTGCAGATGGAAGACGGGACTTGGAGAAGGCGAATGAACCACGAGCTGCATCAGCTGCTGGGAGAACCAACCATCGTCCATACCGCGAAAATCGGGAGGCTACGGTGGGCGGGTCACGTCATCAGGATGTCGGATAGCAACCCGACTAAAATGGTTCTCGAGAGTCATCCGACCGGTACAAGAAGACGTGGAGCGCAGCGAGCTAGGTGGGTCGACCAAGTGGAGGACGATCTGCGGACCCTACGCAGAGTGCGGAACTGGAGACAAACAGCCATGGACCGAGTGGAATGGAGGCGGCTACTATGTACAGCAGAGGCCACCCCGGCCTTAGCCTGACCGGTAAGGTAAGTACTTGAACGGAATGACGTAGCAACATTCTCAGCGCACGAAAATGTGCGTTTTTTAAAGCTCTAAAAATGGTTATTAGACAACTTTGATAAGGAATTTGAAACAAAAAAGATAAAGCGTTTAAACTGTTTTGACCAATTTTGGAGCATGTTCCCATAGTTTTCATAGGGTGACGCTAGAACAAATCGTTTTATTGCTTTATCTTTTTGCTTCACATTTCTCGTCAAAGTCGCTTAAGAACCACTTTTACAGCTTCCAAAAACGCGCATTTTCGTGCGCTGAGAATGTTGCTACGTCATTCCGTTCAAAAGATTTCGACGATTTTCTGGAAAAAATAGGCACTTTTCAAGTATTTTTCACTTGAGTTACAAAAATAACACCCCTCTAATTTTTTTTTATGTTTTATAACAACATTTCTTCTTTTGAATGCGGGCAAAAGATAATTTTTATGTTTGCTCGAACCCATCATAATACCTTTTTAAAAAACTATGATTTTTTAAGAAAAATGCCTGTAATACCTCTAGATCGGTCAATTTTAAAGCAACATAAAAAAAAACCAGATTAATCCACCTAGTGGTGATAGCGCCTTTCTCGTCGAATATGTACTCTAAGATATTTCAGTCGCCATAAGCCGAAGTGTTCCTGAATCCTGAAAATACTCTAGAATGGAACGAATATCATTTTCTTCTTTTGTCACAGTGCTCGTTCGTCAATGAGGGGGTGGAGTTGATAAATAATAAATGTATTTGATGAAAAAATACTCAAACAATTAAGCAAAACCGCTTAATTCATCGGGTTTGGTAAGAAACTTTCTGGAGGACTCTTCACCTTAAAATTTAAAAATTTATTGGTTTATTCATTTGTGCCCTTCCTCAAAATATTGAATTCCGACCCAAAATTTCCAAGGGGGGACCCCTCTTGACTTAAGAGAAAATCGAAATTTGTGTCAGCCTTGTTCAGAAAAGCAAGAACCTTATCAGAGCCATAATCGAATTTGGAAACATATTTATGGCTCATATTCCTATGTTATGTATTATGTTAAACGTATAAGCAGAGCTGAATAATATTATATTTCTCAGTTAACTGCTTGTCCACCTTCACTAGCACTGGATGCCGAACATTATCAAGACATTTCAGCATTTTTTTCTGCACAGTTTAGCCTTTACTTTATTATCATTGGTTATACTACCGTTCTACGCATAATCATCCCATGTTATATGGGATTCCCATATAACATGGGACAATTGGGCGTGGAACGGCAGTATAAGATTCATGTATAATTTGACAAAAAAAAAGTGCAAGCAAGTAAAATTTCCCATATTAAAACTCATTTCAACCGTATTACAGAGCGCGATGGCTCAACCAGTTGCATCAAAATTGTGCGCAGTAATTTAAGTCGCAAAAGGGGATTTTTTTTTATTCTTAGCAACTTAACCTATTTTACAGCTCTTTTGTCCACTAGGCACTACGTGAGCGATTCCAATTGGCGGCTGCACTTACACTTGTACAGTGCCTAAATGTATTCTATTATATTCTTATTCAACTATATCGAACTGGTTTGCCTTTGTGCTGCTTTCGCTTTTATTCCCTGTCCTTGGTAGAATGATGAGCACGATGATGAAATGGTGTAAGGCTGTTGTTCCTTTTCCAGTCCGATTGGGGGTCGTCTAGTATGGGTTGCCGTTCACCGATATCCAATTATCCGGGTCCGTTTGAGCTATGAGAGCTCAGAAGAGGGTCAAGTGCCAGCCGCTCTCGGGGGGAAGAGCAACTGACGAAGTGCCGGGGCTGGGATCGAACCCATGACCATCCGCTTATTAAGCGAACGTGTAGCCACTGCGCCACGGGCCCCGGCAATCAAAAGGGGATTGATGCTATAAAATTAAAATTTTCCCATACAACGCTGGTCCATCCTACTGTATGATTACGCTTCAGGAAAATGGTGGGATTTGACAAGATCGCTTGAATTTTTATCAAGATTTTATTCGTTTACGCATATGTATCGCTTGCATCGATTTTGTTTTGTTGTAATTTCAGCATCTAATCCTGATTCTGCAACACTGCCGGTAATCTTAGGTGTGGTCAGAGCTTGGGTCAAAGCCTATTTTACCGCTGCCCGTTTATCTGGTTATGGAACTTCCAGCGGGACACCTGGAACCGGTTCCGGAACACAACCGGTTCAGAAATGGACTGAAACAATTTTACTGCTTACCGTTCATCTGGTTATCGAAAAAGCCGCTCTTTGATGTGTCGCATGCAAAGGTTTGGTTGACTTTTTTAGTTGGCCACTTCCGGCGGGAAACCTGGAACCGGTTTCGGTACACAACCGGTTCAGATATAGTCTGAAACTACTTTTCTGCTTATCGTTCATCTTGTTACCGAAAAAGCCGCTGTTTGATGTGTCGCATGCATGGGTTTGGTTCGCTTTTTTAGTTAGCGACTTCCGGCGGGATACCCGGAATCGGTTCTAAAACGCTACTGGTTCAAATATAGTCTGAAACTACTTTCCTGTTTACCGTTCATCAGGTTATCGCAAAAGCCACAGTTCGATGTGTCGCATGCCTGGGTTTGGTTCTTTTTTTTTAATTGGCTACTTCCAGCGGGACATCTGGAACCGGTTCCGGAACACAACCGGTTCAGATATGGTCTGAAACTATTTTCCTGCTTACCGTTCATCTGGTTATCGATACTGCCGCTATTTGGTGTGTCGCATGCATGGGTTTGGTTCACTTTTTTAATTAGCCACTTCCGGCGGGACACCTGGAACTGGTTCTGAAACACTACCGGTTCTAATATAGTCTGAAACTACTTTCCCGCTTACCGTTCATCAGGTTATTGCAAAAGCCGCAATTCGATGTGTCGCATGCCTGGGTTTGTTTTTTTTTTAATTGGCAAATTCCAGCGGGACACCTGGAACCGGTTCCGGAACACAACCGGTTCAGATATGGTTTGAAACTTTTCTCCTGCTGATCGTTCATCATGTTATCGCAAAAGCCGCAATTCGATGTGTCGCATGCCTAGGTTTGTTTTTTTTTAATTGGCAAATTCCAGCGGGACACCTGGAACCGGTTCCGGAACACAACCGGTTCAGATATGGTTTGAAACTATTCTCCTGCTTATCGTTCATCATGTTATCGAAAAAGCTGCTGTTTGATGTGTCGCATGCATGGGTTTGCTTCACTTTTTTAGTTGGCCACTTCCGGCGGGACACCTAGAACCGGTTCTGGAACACAACGGGTTCAAATATAGTCTGAAACTACTTTCCTGCTCACCAATCAGCTGGTCATCGAAAATGCCGCTATTTGAAGTGTCGCATGCATGGGTTATGTTCACTTTTACATATGGCCACTTCCGGCGGGACACCCGGAACCGGTTCCGGAACACTACCGGTTCAGATATAGTCTGAGACTATTTTTTTACTTCCCGTTCATAAGATAATCGAAAATGCAGTGGTTTGATGGGTCGCATGCATGGGTTTGTTGCATTTTCATATCTGGCCCCTTCCTGGGGTACCGGTCCAGAACACCTAAATGGCCATAACTCCGGAACGGCTGTACCGATCTGAACCATTTTCAATAGGAAACAATGGGGCAATATACCGCGTCGAATGAACCATCGGTCGTTGAAATCGGTTCATATTTACTATCTAAAAAAGAGGTGACCTTTTTGTACACATACACACACGCACATACATACATACACACACATACACACATACATACACACAGACATCATCTCAACTCGTCGAGCTGGGTCGATTGGTATATAACACTTGACCACTCCGGGGGCTCTATGAAATTTTCGTTTTTGGAGTGAACATATAGCCTTTCGGTACAGCTTGGTGTACGAGAAAGGCAAAAAGTCTTCAGCAAACTTGCTCAAAATTGATAGATCTACAACTTTCCCGAAGAATGTATACAGTTATTCTTGAAAATAAAAAAAGTTTGGTTACCAATTTCTTTGAAAATATGGACCATCCTAATTTCATGCACATTTTAAAGAGGGCCTTATTATTAAGGACAACTTTGTAGAAGACCATATTTGCCTAAAAACTCATTTGAAGGCGTTGAATGCATCTTTCCTCGTAAATCTGGTTCGTGGACCACTGCACAATGGTCCACGAAACAGATTTACGAGGAAAGATGCATTCAGCGCCTTCAAATGATTTTCTAGATTAATATGGTCTTCTACAAAGTTGTTCCTAAAAATAAGGCCCTCTTTTCAATACACATGAAAATTAGGGTGGTCCATATTTTCAAAGAAATTGGGAACCAAACTTTTTATTTGCAAGAATAACTATATCCATTCTTCGGAATAGTTGTAGATCTATCAAATTTGAGCAAGTTTGCTGAAGACACTTTTTATGTAGCTTCAAAATTGACCGATCTAGAGGTTTTTTTTCTGAATAAGCTTAGGGTGGTTAAAGAAAAATCGGTTTCCTGGCGTTAACTTTTTCGGTTTCGATTTTTTTTTTCAAAGTCGCCCAAAAAACACTTGTAGAGCATTTAAAGACGCGTCGTTTCGTGCGCTGAGATGGTCGTTATCTCGTTTGGTTCAAAAGTTACAGGCGTTTTTCTTAAAAAATCATAGTTTTTTTCAAAGAGGTGGGGGCAAACATAAAAAATATCTTTTGCCCGCATTCAAAAGAAGAAATGTTGTTATAAAACATATCAAAAAATTAGAGGGGTGTTATTTTTGTAACTCAAGTGAAAAATACTTGAAAAGTGCCTATTTTTTTCTAAAAAATCATCAATATCTTTTCAACGGAATGACGTAGCAACATTCTCAGCGCATGAAAATGTGCGTTTTTTAAAGCTCTAAAAGTGGTTCTTAGACAACTTTGATGAGAAATTTGAAACAAAAAAGATAAAGGATTTAAACTGTTTTGACCAAATTTGGAGCATTTTCCCATAGTATTCATCGCTATAGACTGTTTCAGAAATTATAATTACACTTTGTTTATGAAACAGAGTGTCTGATTTCTCATGTATACATGGATGAGACAGTGTGCCATGCGCTAATTTGAAATGTGTCTCAAACCTTTTTAGGAGCAATGAGATCATAGTACGCGCAAAAAATATCTAATGTGCGAGTCTCATGAGACGTCACATGAGACTCGTCTCAATGAGCCTAATAGAACCTAATAACTTCTGAAGTTCGTTAGACTGAACCTGTACCTAACTGTAATTTGTGTGCTTCTTTCTCAGCAGGATGAACATGGGCTAAATTCAAGTGCCGGGAATTGAACAAAGCTGTATTGACTGCATTCCCACTTCAGCGGGTTACGAACGGGCTGATGCTTGACCGTGTCCTAGTCATTGATTTTGTTTCCGTCGAACTTATGAGGTTGTTCTTAATGACCCTATCATTGGTCGATCATCATTGGGTATCACCGGCCCGATAGAACAGCCTTTCAGGGTTTTTCGAAACTTGAAAATTGAATTCTCACTTCGTAGTACTCACAATGCCCTGAGCAATTGAATGACGCTAGTCTACAATTGAAACTGTAATGTCTAGGTTGACTTCCGGAATCCATGAGTTTGCATAAATAGCAACAAACTTAGGCATTTATAAGGGTGTCAAAGCTCTTCCATACTCTCAAGAATGAAATTGTCGTAACAGATTTATTGGAATAGTCCACGTCTATTCTAAAAGTATATTGCATTTTGAGTACAGTACATTTTAGGAACATTGAACTGAATATTGATGGAAAATAGAATAAGTAAATTCAAGCAATCTAACCCCGGTCATGTCCACGTCATCAGTAATCTCAGATTACAGCTGGTTCTGTGCAAATACTTCAAGAAATGAACTTCCAAATTGCTTGGGAACTTGGGAAGCCTCTCATTACTGTTCAATTTCTTCAGCGTACATCAACAGCGCATGAAACTGCAAAATACAATAACAGATTAGTACAAATAACATAACCTATTGGATTCAGTCTCAGTTACGAATCTCCAGGCTTTTCTCCAGGAACATTTTTTACTCACTGGTACTGACAGGTGATCTCAAGCCTATCTCATTGAGACGTCTCATTGAGACGTATCATTGAGACTCGCAATGCTAATGTGATGTGCACCAACATCGCGAGTCTCAAGCTCAAGGAATTTTCGTGTGCTCACAGCCAACTTTTCTCAATCTCGTATTGAGATTTGTGCGTACAGATACTCTGTTATGAAATTAAATGAACTGTTCTAATGATTTTTACCAACTTCTTTCAGAGTATAGCATATTGTACTCCATATTTTTATATTTCCTTTCAATTGTCTTGATATTTTAAAGAACAGTCGAGTTCTCTAACAAATAACTTAATTTTTCAAATTTGCATTTGCACAAAGGTGTTTTTAATGATTTCTACATTATTTATCACTAAATTCCAAAAATTATCTAAATTTTTATCACATTCGGTTTCTCATCAAGTTGTCTAAGGAATGCCATGATCAAAATTTGGAAAAATTCGATAAAGGTATTTCCACAACATTTTTTCGGAGATCAAGTTTCTTATTTTTTTCTACGGAATTTAGGAACTACCACACAGTTTCTTAGCTTTCCTGAACGCATTTAATCTAAACAAACTTATTTTTCAGCTCCTTCGATCCTTCAAATGGCAAAGCTTGTCATACCATAAAAACGAATGCAGTAAGTAGTAATTAAGACATTCGTTTGCTTAACGTTTGTTGCTACTGGTGTTGTTGAGAAATTTGAAACAAAAAAATGTATTGAGAAGGCCCGTAATGGTGGTTCTTGATCAAATATTCCAGTAAAAATTACTCTTACCAGTCGCGAAATGTCTTATTATCGATACAGCAATTTTTACTGTATTTGTGAATTAAATATTTTATCAGTGAGATTTTTTCTTTTCTACTATGCTACATTGTTTGACCACTTTGTGCAACTTCAAATTTTAACCATCTAGTTTACAGAGCCCTATTTTTTAAATTTTACCAGAAACATCAAGAAAATTGGTATTATTTGCTTCTTTGGCATGTTTACTATAAGAGCTAGAAGAAAATTTTTTTGGATATTGTGCTCAAATTGAAATGGCAGTTAATCGTTAGTGTATTTATAATTTCTGAAACAGTCTATAGAATAAACCGTTTTATTGCTTTATTTTTTTGTTTCAAATTTCTCGTCAAAGTCGCCTAAGAACCACTTTTAGAGCTTTAAAAAACGCACATGTTCGTGCACTGAGAATGTTGCTACGTCATTCCGTTCAAAAGATATTGATGATTTTCTAGAAAAAATAGGCACTCTTCAAGTATTTTTCACTTGAGTTACAAAAATAACATCCCTCTAATTTTTTGATATGTTTTATAACAACATTTCTTCTTTTGAATGCGGGCAAACGATATTTTTTATGTTTGCCCCAACCCGTCAAACACCTTTTTTAAAAAAAACTATGATTTTTTAAGAAAAATGCCTATAACTTTTGAACCAAAAGAGATAACGATCATCTCAGCGCACGAAACGACGCGTCTTCAAATGCTCTACAAGTGTTTCTTGGGCGGCATTAATAAAAAATCGAAACTGAAAAAGTTAACTCCAGAAAACCGGTTTTTCTTGAACCACCCTAAGCTTATTCAGAAAAATACCTCTAGATCGGTCAATTTTAAAGCTACATAAAAAGTGTCTTCGGCAAACTTGCTCAAAATTGATAGATCTACAACTTTTCCAAAGAATGTATACAGTTATTCTTGCAAATAAAAAAGTTTGGTTACCAATTTCTTTAAAAATATGGACCACCCTAATTTTCATGTATATAGAAAAGAGGGCCTATTATTAGGGACAACTTTGTAGAAGACCATATTTGCCTAAAAACTCATTTGAAGGCGTTTAATGCATCTTTCCTCGTAAATCTGATTCGTGGGCATTGTGCAATGTCTGTGCGTCACGATATATTTGTTTCTATAAACGAGAATAACTTCATGACTTACAATCAGGATATCATGAAGCGGTAAGACTATGATTTCATGACCGTTTAAAAAATTTTTAGTCATGAATCCGACAGCAGTTTTATTCCTGTGAAGGCATATGTTTAATTTTTATAACTCTGGAACAAATCCTAAATGTTAAACGCTTTCCAGTACGCTTATCTATGTGGAACAGACATCCTGCTTTCTGATCCGAAAACTAGTTATTTTGAGGCTGCATATTGCAAACTATTAAATTAATATTAACAAATTACTACATATTGCAGCAAGTAATAAAAAGTGTTATCAATATCAAGCTCAAGCTCTGGCTTTAGCACATTTCCACAGTTGAAGAACCGCACCCTAATCCGGCGTACATGCATCAAGATGCACCGCATTGTGGCCGCATACACAATGTTTCGTCCCTTCCCCCAGTCAGTGCGTGTTACTCATTTATGGCCATCAGGAAAGAAAACCGGCAGACCTCGGGTTATTGCATCGATGAAATAAGACGAATAAACACATCAACGACCGAAGCGTCTCTTTTTGTCGTCGTCCTCACCGTCTTTGCTGTTGTCGTTGTTGTTGTTCAGAAATTGTTATTCATCGCACTGCTGCAACTGCACTCTTCAACTGCAGTCTGCCTGGCTCACCGACGACGACGACGACGACGACTGCATTCGCCCCCCAAAAGAGAGTGAAAATGGGATCAAGGCCAGCAGGTTTCTTCCCTCTTCGCGTTTCGGTTCGATTGCGCGCTGCGTTGCGTTATTCCGTGACTCGCAATTTCGGGCCTTGCAATATCCGAAAAAAGTGCATCCAGATCCCATCGACGGCCGAAATGTGCATTGTGCGATGCGCAAACGACGACGACCACAAGGAGGAACCGGTTTCTGGTCGTCTTGTGCTGCACATTGCGCACTTACCTCATCGAGTCCAGGCAGAAGGACGAGACGAGGGCAGACGCAGGATGGATATGGTTAAAATGTTACGCCGATGCACAATTTCACTTTTATTTCCTCAAGGTTTTTTCGGCAAAAGGGCTTGCTCAGGGTTTTTGGCTGCGGTTCGTTTTTTGCTCATTTTCGGACAAGCAAGCGCGGCATGGTGCCTCATGGTGGCGGTTGTGTGCGCTGCGCTGCACTTATTTTTGTCTGGAGCTTCGAAACCGAAAGTAGGCCACTGCACGCAGACCAAATGGACGCGGTGCGGCGTGAGATGTAAGTGCTGTTGTCCGGTTGGATATAAAGGTTCACGTTGTGGAGTTAATGTCATGCTTGATCATTGATATGGATGTAGATTATTGAACTGATGGGTTATGTGATACTAAACTGGAGTACATTTTGCGGTTACTCAACTATCGATGCTTATTCAGTTGGTTGGCTCAAAATATCAGAACGATGAAGAAGTCAGCTTACTCACTTCTTACTTTCCCAAATGGAGGAGAACGTGCCTCTGGAGCCGACCTACTGATACTCACCCCTAGAGTAATAAAAATCTTTCTCAGCAACAAAATACATATTCATGACAACTCAAAATGTTGTAACAAGTCACAATAGAACAGAGGTTGGTTATAGTTGAGGGTTGGTGTCGCCAATATGGCCTTTCGGTTAATCCGAGTAAAACATCTATTGTTCTTTTCACGGAAAAGCGAAACCGTAATGGTGTTCGACCTTTGCGTCACTTTGATTCTGAAATTGATGTGACTGAACAAGTAAAGTACGTTGGAGTCATTCTTGATTCCAAGCTCACATTGAGTTCAGAATCAAGAAAGCTTATATGACCTTCGGGCAATGCCGGCGAACCTTTGGTATACAACTTGGGGTCTAAAACCCAAGTACAGGGGATAGACAAAATGATCGGAACAGGTAAAATTTTCCCTGCTCAAAAAATATTCAAACAGCTGTAACTATTCGAAAAGTGCATCGAATACTCTCAAATTTTTACTGTAAGTGGATCAACTAGTTGTGTATCAGTGGACAAAATTTGGAAAAGATCGGGCTATTCTGCACGAAGTTATAAAGATTCTAGAAAAAGGTATATTTATCCGATAGCCAACTTTGAGCTGTTATATCTCCGGATTCAATGAACTGAATGCAATGAAATTTTGACCATTTATGACTTTGAAAAACTTTTGGATTCGGTTCATTGAATCCGGAGATATAACAGCTCAAAGTTGGCTATCGGATAAATATACCTTTTTCTAGAATCTTTATAACTTCGTGCAGAATAGCCCGATCTTTTCCAAATTTTGTCCACTGATACAAAACTAGTTGATCCACTTACAGTAAAAATTTGAGAATATTTGATGCACTTTTCGAAAAGTTACTGCTATTTGAATATTTTTTGAGAAGGAAAAATTTTGCCTGATCCGATCATTTTGTCTATCCCCTGTATATCAAATGGATCCACACAACTGTTGTTCGGCCAATATCGGACTATGGATGTCTTGTGTGGTGGCAAAAGGGCGAAATGAGCACGATCCAATCAAAGTTAGGCTATCTCCAAAGGATGTGCTTAATGGCGATGTCTGGAGCGTTCTCTTCAACTCCCACGGCGCACTTACCGTCTACGGGTACTTGGTCTACTAGAGGAAACTCCTGTGAACCGCACATCTACACACACCTCGTTGTTTCCACTATAGGTGAATTGGGACAAAATTGCCCTAGCTCCAAGTGATCTTACAATTGCTTGTAATTTCCCATGTAGGATATTTACCACGAAATTCCCTTCCCGGGAAGAGTGGACATCTGGTTATCTGGAAAGAAGTATTTCAGACGGCATCGTATGTTACACTGATGGCTCCCTTCTCGAAGGTCGAGCAGGTGCTGGTGTTTATTCTAGTGAGCTAAGGCTGTATCAGTCTTACTCACTTGGTAGACACTGCACCGTTTTTCAGGCCGAAATCTTTGCTCTTATGTGCGGCATGCAATCGACACTTCAGCAGAATGTAATGGGCAAAGTAATATACTTCTGTTCAGATAGCCAGGCTGCTATTAAAGCACTTGCTTCGGCCAACTCTAGGTCAAAGATAGTTATCGCTTGTCGAACTCAAATCGATGAGCTGAATTAAGCAAACGCTGTTCACCTTGTATGAGTGCCTGGTAGCGTGGTTCAAAAATCGCTTTTGCTCCACACCGCTTATTTGTTTCGTAACCAGATTCTATGCCTTCTCCCAAAATTTGAGTTTATTTGGTTGAAATTTGAGACTGCACAAGCTCTTCAAAGTTTGTTTGGGAATTACTATGGGAAATCGATGTTTTTCGTTAAATCGACCGTTGTATTTCCCTTTGATACTTCTAGGCTACTCCATCAGCTACAACTTTGCCGAAGATCGCATACAAATCGCATGCCTCATTAATTACTTACCGATTTTTATCCAGAATCGAAATCTTTACTCATGATGGTTAAACTAACCGTCGGGCATCACTGCATTTTGCAGTGAAACACAGTAGCCATGATTTCAGTGTGCTATCTTTGACACCATATGCAGCACTGTTGCCTGCTGGGAAGCTGGAGAATCATTGCTAATGTTTGTCCAGTTGGATACAAATCGATAACTAATTAATGAGGCATCCGATTTGAATACGGTCTTTGGCAAAGTTGTAGCTGATAGAGTAGCCTAGGAGTAACAAGAGTCAACTAATCTTCTACGGCGAAATGCTATGGTCGATTGAATGAAAAACATCGTTTTCCCATAGTAATTCTCATACAAACTTTGAAGGGCTTGTGCACTCTCAATTTTCAACCAAATGAGCTCAAATTTTGGTAGAAGGTATAGAATCTGGTTACAAATCGAATAATCGGTGTGGAGCAAAAACGATTTTTTGAACCACGCTAGTGCCTGGCCATTCTTCCATCGCTGGAAATGAAATGGCTGCGGCTGATGAGTTAGCTCGCACTAGAGCATCACATGACTTCATTGGCCCTGAGCCAGCTATTCCGATATCGACGTGTTGGGTAAAGCTTCAGATTAACACCTGGGCTTCCACTGAACACAGACAATACTGGAATAAGAGTCATGTCGACAAACAGTAGAATAACTAGCCACAGAATGTCAATGTCGCGAGTATTCTTGTGACCAACATCTAGTTTGCCACGCCCTTACAGCGTCAGTACCGGTCCTACAAGTGTCAAACCAATTTTTATAGCCAAAACAAAACATCCCCAACAATATGTTTATTTAAAAATAATGGATAAATACATCTAAGGTATGAAATATAATAAATTAATTTATTAGCTACAGCGCCATTAGCGATCTAATTTCTCATACATCTACTCGACAAACCAAATTGCATTGTACTGAACTGAGCCATCTCCAAGGGTGACGGAGTATCTTACAAATCTGTCAAAGCAGAATTGCAGCATTCTGGTAAAAGCATTGACTGGCCACTGTCGACTCAGCTATCACATGGCAGATATGCAGCAAGCTGAATTATTTGCATGTGATAGCTGTGAATCCGATTATGGAACTTCGTATCATTTGATATGTAACTGTGTGTACAGTTTTTGCGCAACTGCGTTTCCGAGTACTCGAATCTGAGCAAGATTAGCAAAAGGTACATGAATGTTGTTAGTATCCAATCTACGAAGTATACCGTAACTACGCTAACGCTAACGCTCACGCTACCTGCGTTTCCGAGTATTCGGTAAACACTTATTAAGTGAAACTGACTTCAGAAACCTGAATCTTCAGGATATTTTGTTGCTCTTAACCCGCTGTGGTAAAGAGCTATAGGCTCTCTTTCGCTTTATGCGTTATTACAGTGCCCTTTTCAGGGCGCTGTTTGAACCCGTTGTGGTACGCTTATGCGTTAGTACCCTCCTACAGGGTATTTTTTCCTATTTCCCTACCTGTCCTTATCCATATCTTTATTTCCTTTTTCCCTCAGGTAGATGATGAAATAGGCTATTATTATGGCGATGGCACAAATGTCCTAAATGGAGGATAATGTGCCTCTGGAGCCGGCCTTCTGATACCTGATACTTCCGCCATGAGCCTCTGGGTCTGCCTCTGCTGTGAGATGTGCTGCTGGGTTAAAATCTCACGCTTGTTTGCAGATTTCGTTCCCGCCCCTGCGTATACGCCATGGAGTAAAGCAGCACAGATTTCACGTTCGAAAATTCGGATTTTGGTGCGTCGACTAATCTAATCTGATTGTTTTTTCATACATTTCATAAACTTGCATAAGCAGCCCTCACCTTCTTGATCCGTGTACCTATGTCGATCTTGGTGCCACCATCGGCCGCCATTTGACTACCAAGATTTAGGAAGCTTTCAACATTCGCCGCCGCTAGCCCAGCTACCATGAAGCTGGAAGGGTTGACCGTGTTTACATCCAACGATTTAGTCTTGTTGACGTTGATGGTAAGACCTGCCGCCGAGGAGCAATCGGTAAGATCATCGAGCATGCTCTGCATATCAGAGGGACGTTTGAGCTTGGAGAGCAACGTCATCAACCATTTCAAAATCATTTGGGTGCTCCATGGTAATGAGCTGCCACAGCAACCCAAAATTTGGTCCACGATCAATCGCACCTACCATGATCTCGTTGATAACGATGAGGAACAGTAGCGGTGATAGGATGCACCCTTGCCTCACTTCAGCAACGATCCGAATGGGATCGGACAAGACACCGTTGTGCAGTACTCTGCACGAAAATGCCTCGTACAGTGCTTCAATAAGGCCGATGATTTTCTCAGGGACATCCTTGCGTCTGAGGGCTCCCCACATGTTTTCATGATCAAGACGGTTGGAAGCTTTTTCGTAATCAATGAACACCAGGTAGAGATTCTTGGAATTCATTGGTTTGCTCCAAAATGGTACGGAGCGAGACAATATGGTCCACACGGGATCGTTCGCCACGGAATCCTGTTTGCTGCCGCCGGAGAGTTGCTTTTTTTGGAGAGAACTTTTAGAATGATGCACAGCAACATGATACCCCACCAATTATCGCATACAGTCAGGTCACCCTTTTGGGCACCTTTACTAAGACGCCTTGCATCCAGTCGAGTGTTACGGTTTGGGGCTGTCCATAAACCACGTGGTCCCCCCCCCCGCGTGGTCATTTGTCCATACAAAAATTTTTATTTGTCCATACAAAATGGTCTTTGGCCGAACCCCCCCCCCTCCCCTCATGACCACGTGGTTTATGGACAGCCCCTTTCCCATATGTTGCAGAATAATTGACGCAGCAGTTATGCAGATTGTCATGGGACTTATGAACCCCTGGCGAACAGATAACAAAACAAACATGCAAAAGGCCATATGCCTCAAAAATACATCATAACCGAAAATGCAATCCGATGCACTCTTAGCTGTTGGTGACAAATGCCACACATCGCGTAGTTGCTATTTCAAATGTTCACCCCGCGGGTGGTGCCCGAGCGCGAAGTTATGCGAAGGGTTTCAAATTGCACAAGAGGCCAATAGGGTTCAATAAATTACAGACTTGCACATTTCCTAAAATCCTCTCCAGACGTCTCGCTTACTCGTAGCTAGAACATACGTTAAGCACTTGTTGTAAAAACCTATAAAAGAAGTGGCATTGAATAAAAGAAACTCAATTCTTGACTGAGAACTCTCTCTGACAGTCGTTCGGTCCTGATTGGTAGGCTCTATCGAGTACCTACCATAATCAGGATACCGACTTGCCTTGATAAGAAAGCCTTCTCCAAAGTAGCATGCGAACCTCGTACAAGATACTTCGGGGTCAGCTTTGAGCATCTCGGCTGATATGCGATCGACCCCCAGGGACCTGTTCGATTTCATGCTACGGATGACTGTTTCTATCTTCTGCACGGGTAAAATTCTGCTCCCAAAAATCATAAAAACGGCTCATGATTTCATGAGCCTAGTACATTTTCGTTTTATAAAAAATACACCATGATTTATGATCATGATAGTATGATCCATTGTCTCGTAACGCTACCAATGCGTTATTTTTGTCCTGAAATCAAAAAGCTAAATCATATTTTTGAGATTTCGAGTCATGGTTCCGGGTGCGCATCGCTTATGAATCTGAAAGATTTCCTATTTGATGTATCATTTATTTAACACAATGTTTGGAGTCAGAACAGGGTCGGCTATTCTGTTGTTTGACCGAGCCGGAACGGGGTCCAATAGGTACGGGGTGAATAATGAAGAGGCCCGGCTGTATGCAGTTGGAGCAAAGTCGGTGTCATTAAACGGAGCCGCCACAGGAATCGGACACTGTCGGAACGGTGCCTGCGTCGTTTGATGCTGCCGAAACGAGAACAGATGGATGCGGTCGGAACGGTGCTGCGGAATTGGACGGATCCGGGCGAGGATTAAAAGCCGCAGCCGTTTGAGCTGGAATGAGAACGATAACGTGCAATCGAATGTTACTTAGAAATCATTTTTTCACTCTCATTTAGAAGACATTTTTAAGAGTTTTTTTACCCACGTGTCGTTAAACGGAGAATGAACAATAATGTAACCGGACGCTGTCGCGACGGTACCTACGCCGTTTTATGCAGCCGACAAGAACGGAAAGATATAGTCGGGATGGGGCTGGTGTCGTTTCACGGCGGAACTCGACCAAAGGAAGCCGGAACGGAATTGGACGGAGCTGAAACAAGATCGATGGCGTGCAATAGACTTAAGACATTAGTAAAAAAAACGTAAGAAAAAATTTTCGGCACTTTTTTTTACTTACTTTCTACGGTACTTAATTCTAAAATGATTAGTATGATTTGGAACCCTTAGACATGAATCAACTTCAATCACGGTGTTGCGGACACTGGCAGCACTGGCTCGAATGCCCCTTGTTCATCACCAGCTACTGCAGGCTCTACGAACATGACAGCGATTACACTAGTTTACAGCATTTTTGAACTCGGTAAGCTGATGATCATTTTTGGTGTAGAACCATGCTCTGAGTTTGAAAACGCGAAGGAAAAAAATACAGTAGAGCGGAAATTTTTTCGACTTTCCATCCAAGGCTGATGCTTTGAAATCGATTTTAGTTCTATTTTTAAGCAAAGTCACTCTCCTTCACACATCTCATTCTCCGTAATCAATGCTCCAATTGAGCTGATTTTTTTACTGTAACTCGCCTACGTATGATATGTCAAATAAACGTTGAAAAAGAATTTTTAGATTGATTTTTTCTTATTGAAAAATATACATTTTTTCATATATTTTTAGAAATTTTGCTAAAATTTAAGGAGATCGTCCCTAAAACTCGTTAATATTCTGAATTTCATCAATCTGACGCAAAACCTGCATTCAGATGATCGAATGGTATTATATTCAGCTTTTAATTTACGGAAAAAGATTTCAAATTGGTTGAACAAAACGCAAGATATTTGAATTTAAATAAATTCCATGTTTTAAAAAGTTGTAAAACTCGATATTGAGCTAAAACTCCAAAACTGCTCTACTTTAAATTTTTTGAAGCACGGTTTCAAAATCAGCGCTAAATTGTACTTAAAAAATTTTGGTCGTTGATAGGAGTTCACGACAATCGTTTTATTTTGTAAACTAGTTTTATCAAACAACACTGAATTAAGCTTAACTGTCATAAGCACAATTTCTGAACTAAAGTGAACTACACGTTTTTTCCCGAGTTTTTCCTTAAATTAAAGAAATATTGTAAAACATTGTTGGATTATTCGAATTACAGTTGAATACCTTAACGTAAGTCTGAATTTTTCTGTATAATTAATAAAACTACATACATACATACATTTATTTGTTCAACATCATTAAGACAAGACATAATCAACAATAGTACGCCGCCACAATACTCGGTTTGTGGCTGCCGTTCTCCATCCTCGGTTGCGCCCAATGCTCGCCAAGTCACGCTCTACCTGGTCCGCCCATCGTGCTCTCTGCGCTCCACGCCTTCTTGTGCCAACCGGATCAGTTGCAAACACCAGCTTTGCAAGGTTGTTGTCCGGCATTCTTGCAACATGCCCTGCCCACCGTATCCTTCCGGCTTTGGCCACCTTCTGGATGCTGGGTTCGCCGCAAAGTGCAGCGAGCTCGTGGTTCATCCTTCTCCGCCACACACCGTTCTTCTGTACACCACCGAAGATCGTCCTTAGCACGCGTCGCTCGAAAACTCCGAGTGCTTGCAGGTCCTCCTCGAGCATGGGCCATGTCTCGTGCCCGTAGAGGACCACCGGTCTTATTAGCGTTTTGTACATGGTGCATTTGGTGCGTGGGTGGATCTTTTTCGACCGCAGTTTCTTCTGGAGCCCGTAGTAGGCCCAACTTCCGCTGATGATGCGCCTCCGAATTTCACGGCTCACGTTGTTGTCAGCCGTCAGTAAGGATCCCAGGTAGACGAATTCCTCCACCACCTCGAAAGTATCCCCGTCTATCGTAACATTACTACCCAGACGGATCCGGTCGTGTTCGGTTTCGCCTACCAGCATGTACTTTGTTTTTGAGGCATTCTCCACCAGTCCCACCTTTGCTGCTTCGCGTTTCAAGCGGGTGTACAGCTTTGCCACCGTTCCAAATGTTCTAGTGATGATGTCCATGTCGTCCGCAAAGCACACAAATTGACCGGATTTAGTGAAAATCGTTCCCCGGCTGTTGAGCCCGGCTCGTCGCATCACACCTTCCAGAGCGATGTTGAAGAGTAGGCATGAGAGTCCATCACCTTGTCGCAGACCCCGGCGAGATTCGAATGAACTGGATAGATCACCCGAAACCCTTACGCAGTTTTGAACACCGTCCATCGTTGCTTTAATCAGTCTAGTAAGTTTCCCAGGAAAGCCGTTTTCGTCCATGATTCTCCATAGCTTTGCGCAGTCGATACCGTCGTACACTGCTTTGAAGTCGATGAATAAGGGATACGTTGGGACCTGGTATTCACGACATTTCTGCTGGATTTTCTGTACGATGAAGATCTGGTTCGTTGTTGACCGGCCGTCGATGAAGTCGGCTTGATAACTTTTCACGAACTCTTTCGGTTTAAGTGACAGACGACGGAAGATGATCTGGGATAGCACATTGCAGGCAGCATTCAAATTAGTGATCACTCTGAAGTTCTCACATTCCAAATGGTCGCCTTTCTTGTGAATGGGGCAGATTACCCCTTCCTTCCACTCCTCCGGTAGCTGTTCGGTTTCCCAGATCCTGACTATCAGCCGATGCAGACAGGTGGCCAACTTTTCTGGGCCCATCTTGATGAGTTCAGCTGCGATACCTTACCAGCTGCTTTGTTGGTTTTGAGCTGGTGAATGGCATCCTTAACTTCCCTCAGCGTGGGAGTTGGTTCATTTCCGTCCTCCACTGCACTGGCGCCGTCGTTTCCTCCGTTGTCGTGGGCTCCCGTGCCTATGTTCTCCACGCCGTTCAGGTGTTGATCGAAGTGCTGCTTCCATCTTTCGATCACCTCACGTCCGTCCGTCAAGAGGCCTCCGTCTTTATCCCTGCATATTTCGGCTCGTGGCACGAAGCCGTTGCGGGATGCGTTGAGCTTCTGATAGAACTTCCGTGTTTCTTGGGAACGGCACAGCAGTTCCATTTCTTCACACTCTGCTTCTTCCAGGCGGCGCTTTTTCCCCCGAAAGAGGCGGGTCTGCTGTTTCCGCTTCTGTTTATAACGTTCCACGTTCTGTCGAGTCCCTTGCTGCAGCATTGCCGCCCTCGCTGCATTCTTCTCCTCCAAAACCGTTCTGCACTCTTCGTCGAACCATTCGTTCCGTCGATTCCGTTCCACGTACCCGATGGTGCTTTCGGCTGCGTCGTTGATGGCTGCTTTCACTGTACTCCAGCAGTCCTCTAGAGGGGCCTCATCGAGCTCGCCTTCGTCTGGCAACGCGGCCTCGAGATTCCGCGCGTATGCTGAGGCGACATCCGGTTGCTTCAGTCGCTCTAGGTTGTACCGTGGCGGTCGCCGGTACCGTACATTGTTGATGACGGAAAGTTTTGGGCGCAGTTTGACCATCACTAGGTAGTGGTCGGAGTCGATGTTGGCGCCACGATAGGTCCTGACGTCGATAATGTCGGAGAAGTGCCGTCCGTCAATCAGAACGTGGTCGATTTGAGATTCCGTCTGCTGTGGTGACCACCGAGGTAACGATAAGGGAGGCTGTGTTGGAAAATGGTGCTACGTATGGCCATATTTTTGGAGGTGGCGAAATCAATGAGTCGTAGGCCGTTTTCGTTCGTCTGCTGGTGGGCGCTGAACTTACCAATCGTCGGTCTGAATTCCTCCTCCTGGCCTACCTGAGCGTTCAAATCTCCTATGATGATCTTGACGTCGTGGCTTGGGCAGCGATCGTACTCGCGTTCGAGCTGCGCGTAAAATGCGTCCTTGTCATCATCAGTACTTCCGGAGTGTGGGCTGTGCACGTTTATTATGCTGAAGTTGAAAAATCGGCCCTTGATCCTCAACTTGCACATTCTTTCGTTGATCGGCCACCAACCGATCACGCGTCACTGCATATCACCCATCACTATGAAAGCTGGTTCCCAGCTCGCGTGTGTTGCCGCAGCTCTGGTAGATGGTATGATTACATCTAAACGTTCGCACCATGGATCCTGTCCAACACTTCGAATACGACAACCTCCAGCAGCGCTAGGATGCCGAACCCGCGGTCCTTCAGTAGATCGGCGAGTATGCGGGTGCTCCCAACGAAGTTGAGAGATCGGCAGTTCCACGTACCGAGTTTCCAATCGCAAGTCCTTTTTGTTCGCTGGGGTCGTCGCCGTTGGTCTCGGTTCGTATTATTCTGTTGCTGATTTCCCGTTACAATGTTTTTTTTACGGCTGGCTTGTAGGGCCTGATACCAACCCCCTACTTTTCGGAGGACCATAGTGCACAGTTGAGCTTAGAATCCTTCCCTGGCACTCGGACGTAGATCAGCCGCCCCTAACATGGGGATCAGACGCTGTTGTGAGTCGCTCCTCCTGGAAAACAGACGCTCAGGTTTGCCGAAGCAAACCTACCCCCCCCCCCCCTCCCTGACAGCCTACGACCAAAGTTCCCACCGTGGTTGGTTACCCGATCTTCCTTGCAAATTTGGCATTTTTTATTGCTTCTCTGTGTTCTGTGTTGTGTTGTGTGCATGGTTTTGCATTTGTGTATAGGCTCCAGCGATGGTTGAGTGTAGTCTATGTGGTGGTAATGTGCTTCCAAACGATTTACCCTTGTGCTGTTCGGGATGTGGATGTGCAAAAGTAGTCCACTACAAATGCACATCTCTGACCAAAGCAGTAGCAAAGGTAATAACGGAGAACGAAAATGTAGCGTTCAAATGTGATGTTTGCAAGCCAGTGTTTTTTTTTTCTTCTAAACCATAGGGGGATAAATCTGCTCATCAGACACCCTAACAGGAAGGTTAGGGTAGTGTGGGGTTAAGGCCGTCTTCTACAACGCCAGTAGAAGCCAGGACTACTCTCTCCTCGACCCACTGAAACACATTCCTATGGTCGCCAAACCCTACGTCTCTCCGGAACCACCAAGAAGGTATTGCTTCAGAGAGGGGCTAGTGCATATCGCACCCTCAAGGTTAGCTGCCGTAGCCTAGCAGCAACGAACATCGATGACTCGCTTTGGAGAGTCCATCACGGTAGCCTGCTGGCGCTTAGCCAGTTTCCCGAGTGGTCCTCGCCACTCCCTTTGTCCACGGAAGGCGGGCAGGGTCAACCCCGCCCGCGCCCTACTGCTGAGCGGACATCAAGAACTGATGCCCACATGCAACCCGATCTGACCTGCTGAAGGCAAGGGTATCACTACCCTTCAGGCCTTATCAGCTGCATCCGTAGGTTGCAGACAGCAGGGTCTCACCTACCCCGACCCTTGCCGGGGACCCCTTTCCAACCGCGGGCTCAGATCCAACCCAGTAGACTGACGCCACGACAGCACCGCTACCGGGACTTCCTCTCCGCGGCCACTTAATCGCTGTAAGGGTCGATCTCGACCGCAGGGCACCGGTATGACCTACGAAGCCGACTTCGAACCCCTGGACCACCTCTTGTACTGCATCTGGACTAGCCATTCTCCGAGTCCACGCGCCACCTCCTTTGTAGCTCCCAGACGATATGGGTGATAGCCGTTGAAACGGCATTCCAGCTAATCTCATCCCTACACATTCTCTGGACCAAGTTGTCCGGAGTTGTGTCCTCCCCGCATGTGGCAAGCATGCGGTCACGCATTGTGCGGAAACGCGGGCACACGAACAAAACGTGTTCCGCCGTTTCCTCTAAACCATTGCACACTGGGCATTCGGGAGAATCCGCATGCCCGAAACGGTGTAGATACTGTCGGAAGCAACCATGACCTGTAAGGACCTGTGTCAGGTGGAATGAAACTTCCCCATGGCGCCTATTAATCCAACTATCTACCCTCGGTAACAACCTATGGGTCCACCTTCCTTTGGTGGAACTGTCCCACGCGCGCTGCCATTTGACCATAGAGGCCATCCTGACAGTTTTGCGTATGCCTCTTGTGCCGCGCATTTCGAAGCACTCCATGTCCTCACTGATAAGAATGCTGATAGGCACCATACCAGTAATGACACAGAGAGCGTCGTGTGACACGGTACGGTACGCGCTCGCAACCCTCAGATACATAAGCCTGTAAGTACTTTCCAGCTTCCGTCGGTAGCATTCAGTACTTAGCGTGGTACCCCACGCCGGGCCGCCATACCTAAGTATGGACGTAGCAACACTAGTCAGAAGCTTGCGCTTACTGGCGTACACCGCTGAGCTATTGGACATCATCCGGGACAGTGCCGCAATAGCTGTGGAGGCTCTTTTACAGGCATAATCGACGTGGCTACCGAAGGTAAGCTTATCGTCGATCATCACGCCCAAGTGCTTGACAGAGCGCTTCGACAGGATAGTGCATTCTCCTACACTGATCTCCGTCTGCTGCGCCGATTGCATGTTGTTAACAACCGTCACCTCTGTCTTGTGGTGAGCCAGCTCCAGTTTTCTGGACCGCATCCACGCCTCCACAACCTTGATCGAGTGGTCGGTAGTCAACTTCACCTCCTCGATCGTTTCACCGTAGACTTCGAGCGTAATATCGTCGGCAAATCCGACAATCACCACTCCCACTGGGTACTCTAACCTCAACACCTCGTCGTACATGACATTCCATAACACCGGACCCAGGATGGAACCTTGCGGGACTCCTGAGGTTATGTGAAAGCACTTCCGACCCACCTCCGTGTCGTAAACCAGTACGCGATTCTGGAAGTAGCTTCCGAGAATCTTGTACAAGTACTCCGGTATCCCCAGACGCAAGAGCGCATCGGCAATAGCAGCCCAACTGGCGCTATTAAATGCATTCCTTACATCCAGAGTCACTACCCCGCAGAAGCGAATTCCCCTCCTCTTAGGCTCGAGTGCTTTCTCGGCGGTTTTTGTAACCGACAAGATAGCGTCTACGGTGGACCTCCCCT
The DNA here is from genome assembly GCF_035046485.1 of Aedes albopictus. NCBI lineage: Eukaryota > Metazoa > Arthropoda > Insecta > Diptera > Culicidae > Aedes > Aedes albopictus. The sequence goes on from NC_085136.1 coordinate 248,990,103, forward strand.
TCCGGAAGCCATACTGGTTGCTCGAGAGACCATTTACGCCCTCAGTGAACTTCAACATTCTATTGAGGATGATCTTTTCGAGCACCTTCCCCGCCGTGTCAATCAAGCATATTGGTCTATATGCCGACGGGTCTCCGGGTGGTTTCCCCGCCTTTGGCAATAGTACCAGGCTCTGCCTCTTCCAAGCTTCTGGGAAAACTCCCTCGTCCAGGCATTTCTGCATAGCAGACCTGAACATCTCGGGAGCTTCTGCAATAGCTACTTTTAAGGCCAGGTTCGGAACTCTGTCCGGACCTGGGGCCTTACCTACGCTAAGGGACTTAGCTATCCCCGCAAGTTCCACATCGGTGACCCTTTCCTCATCGCCAGCCCCAGTCCTCGGCTGTCCTACGAAAGGAGGCCAAGGACTAGGATCATGACGCGGAAAAAGTCCTCCAATGATCCCCTCCAACATCTCTGGAGATTGCTCTGTAGGAGCCATCACACCTCTCGTCTTGGCCATAACGATCCTGTAGGCATCACCCCACGGGTTCGTATTGGCACTCTGACAGAGACCCTCAAAGCAGGCCTTCTTGCTTGCTCTTATCTCGGTCTTGAGCGCGGCTTTTGCAGCGGCGAACACCACCCGCCGTTCGTTTCGCTCTTCCTCTGATCGTGCTCGCTGCATCCGCCGCCTGGCCCGTAGGCAGGCGCGGCGCAGGTCCGCAATCGCGTCGGTCCACCAGTAAGCCGGTGGCCTCCCATTTCTAGGGTGGACTCGCCTAGGCATGGTCGCATCACACGCACGTGAGAGCACCGCTACCAGCTCGTCGCCGTCTAAACCGAATAAGTTTCGCTCACGGCGGAGCGCCTCCCTAAATACCTCTTCGTCGAAGTATGATGTCCTCCACCTACGAGGGCTTGGCCTTGGCGTAGCCGCCTCTTCTTCTATCCGCTGTCTGCTGTTGTTGTAGTCGATACTGTAGCGAACCGCCAGGTGGTCGCTGTGAGTGTAGCCATCATCTACTCTCCAGTTCGGACTACTTGTTAGGCCAGGACTACAAAAGGTCACGTCAATAATTGACTCCGCTCCATTTCGACTATAGGTACTCTTGGTACCGACGTTAGCCAAGTCGACATCTAAGATGGCCAGTGTTTCTAGCAGGATCTGACCCCGCTGGTTCGTGAAACGGCTTCCCCATTCCACAGCCCAGGCATTAAAGTCACCCGCTATTACCACCGGCCTTCGCCCTGTTAGCACGGTCGTTAAGCGGTCCAGCATTTGCGTGAACCGCTCGATCGGCCACCGCGGAGGCGCATAACAGCTACAGAAGAAGACCCCGTTTTCTTTGGCGACCACGAAGCCCTCATAGGTAGTAGACACCAACTCCTGCACGGGGTATTTACCCGTCGTCCATATCGCCGCCATTTTCCTGGTCCCATCCGAGGCCCAGTTGCCGTTGCCGGCGGGTACTCGGTATGGGTCCGAAATGATGGCGATATCCGTCTCCCACTCAGAAACCGCCTGACAAAGCAGTTGCTGAGCCGCATCACAGTGGTTCAGGTTCAGCTGCGTTACCTGCACTGTGATTTGTTGCTCACTGCGGCTTTCTTAAAGGCCGGGCACCCTGGACCACCCATCGCATGTCTGTTTTTCGAGGTTTTCCCGGTACAGATCATGCAGATGGGCGGACTCGTGCAGCTTTGGGCCTTATGACCTTCAGCGCCGCATCGCCTACACAGTTTGCGCCTGTCGGGGCCTTTGCAGTCCCACGACTTGTGTCCTGGTTCCAGACACCTGAAGCAAACCTCAGGTGGCTCGTGGAATGTCAGGTGACAAACACACCAGCCCACCTTAATACTCCCTACTTTAACGGACTTTTTAACATCCGCCACAGGTAGCTGAACCAGAGCTATCTGTGTCCCTGCTGGCCCCTTCCGCAGCCTGACGGCTGTGGCGGCCACCTGAACATCGCACTGTTGCCGCAGTGCCGTGACGAGCTCTTCCGCTTCGGTGATCTCGTCTAGGTCTTTGACCTTCAGAGTCGCCTCATGCGTAAGAGCCCTCACCTCCACTCCATCTCCAAGGACCTCTTCTGCCAGCCTCTTGTAGGCGGCGCCCTTGTGATCCTTCTCGCGCTTAAGCTCCAGGATCATTTCGCCCGTACGAGTACGTCTGATACTGCGTACGTCGGCTCCAAGACCCTCGAGCTTGGCGTCGCACCTCATCGCCTTCAAGACGTCCGAGTATTTCGACTGTTCGGTCTTGATGACGATAGCGTCACCTTTTTCGCGCCTGGCACCTGCCTTCCTACGCCTTGGCTTGGCGACCTGCACTTCTGCCTGCGGATTCCCCTTCTTCTTCCTCTTCCGCTCTACCTTTGTCCAAGGAGGGTCCTCTCCTTGGATCGCCCTGCTCTGTGGCTGCTAAGGGCCCACCATTGGTCGCAACCCCTTGTTCCCATCATTCCGGGACGGGCCGGCTGAAGGAAACACCTCTTTCCAGTTTGAAGGTTGTTTATTCAATGTCAGTCAATTACAATTTTCATATTGTCTGTCCTAAAAGTCATGCCTACTATGATTTATACCTTACTTAACTACCACACCGGCCTTTTCAGGCCCACCCTTCCCAGCTTTCCGGGAACCCTGGCTGGGGTCCGACTTTCCAGCGTTACCACCGGCTTTCGGGGTTATTATACGCCTGGCCTTGCGGGCGCCGCCAGACAGCTCCTCACCTGACGGCTGCCTCGCCCGCTTCTGCGAATGCTTGTCGCTTTTGTCGCGAGCATTCGCTTCCACTCTCTTCGGACTACCCGCGAAGGAGAAGGCCTCCGTTTGTGTAAACTTAGACGCTTTCTCCTTTGCGGGTTCCGCCGCTGCTGCAGCCAGCAACGCAACCGCGTGCTCCTGCTTGGCATTATCGACAGACGCCCTAAGCCGAAGCAAGGCCGTTTTCAGGTCCTTGCTTATATTCGACTTAGTTGTCGCAAAGTCGATAATTTTGCCGAGCTGCTGCTCAGCTACCTCAAATGCGGGCCGTCCTTTTTCTGCAACTTGGCTGATGGCCCTCAGTAACCATGCTCCATCCATGACCTCCGCCGGCTGGCTTGCCGTGGAGTGGACAGGAGCTCCCACGCTTGAGCTGCGTAAGCAGCTTCCAGCACCTGACTCCTCGCTTCTCCTTGTAGGAGACCTCATCAACCCGCTTCTTGCGAAGGGGTTGATCGCACCGCTACTTCCACCTGTATTTTGATTTTTAAGATTTTTACTCATATTTGATTCCCACGAGTTGCACGAGAAATAATGTCCACCACGCCAGAGCTCTGCATTAACGCGGTAAGGGACAGCATACTGTGGGGGGTGCCCAGGTACCCCACAGGCTCCGTTAAAGATCGAGCATCTTTTTCACCCCCTCGATCACTCATTCCTCGGCACGGGTCGCTTGACACCTTGAATTGGGGTTAGTAGTCCTATTCTTAGCCGGCAACTACGCGGCTGACTCGCAAGCGGGGGGGTGCGTCAGGCCCCAGGACATCCGTCCCTGCTGCTGCAAGCCAGTGTTGTGGCGAGCAGAATGTACTGCTTTCTAACGTCCAAAAGTTCGAAGAGGAGATGAAGAAGATTTCTTCACTCGCCGATTCGCTTAGTGGCGTTCGAGAGCACATTGCTGCTCAGATAAACGAGACAATGAAATGCGGATTTGAACAATTGGGGAGAAATCTAAATTGTACATTGGATAGGGCGATTTCTGGCTTTCGGGATATAGTTAATAAAGAAATGGAAAATATGAAATGTTCATTTTCACAATTTAATTCGGTTAATTCTGCAATGAATGTAAGACAAGGTACTTCTAGCACGGCTTCGGAGCCGAACTCGAATGCCAGAGGTAAAAAACATAGAGTTCAGGATGACGGTGCCGATACGTCAGATGATGTTTTCATTGAAAAAGTTAGTTTTGCGGATATTGTTAAGAACAACTCTGGGAATCAAACTAACGGTAAAACTATAGGGTGTCCCAGAAAGTATGGGCACAACTTTGCAGCTCTGCCATTTGGGAATGGATGCATAAACAAACTTTATTTTCACACATATCCTGCCTTAACATGTCAACATCAAATGCCAATCATTAAAATTTGCATTTCACACTTTGTTTGAATGCGGTAGAACATTTCCTGAAAGACCTTTTAGAGCTTCTGCACAAATTGCTATATTTTTCAATAACATCGCTTAACAAATTGTTTTCCACGCATGAAATTAAGCTCGATAAAAATTTCAAAAAATATATCCGTGTATTTCTACATGCCTATCTATTATACAACCCTAAGTTCGAATTGAAAACATATACTTTTGAACCTGAAAAATGAATTGAAACACCAAAATCGATATCTTTGAAAACCTGTTTTTCTAATAGTTGAAAACAAGCTTCTGAATATATATCACAACATGCAGAAAATTACATTTTTATTTCACTATAAGTTCAATAAATGCTCCAGCTTTATAAAGTGTAGATTGAATTGTTTTTATTCTCGTCAAAACATGTTTTAAAACTCGAATATATGTGGGTATGTCTAATCCAGAAATAGAAAAGGCGAATTTTTCAGTTTTCTCAAAATTATAATTTGCCCGTACGCACAAGTAAAACATATTTTTATAAAAAAATTCAATCAACCATCTGAGGAAACATGTTTTCGAATGTATCATGTGAAAAAAATTCGAAAAAAATGTTTCGAATTTGAATGTTTGGCAAAACCGTAAAAAAGGAGTTTGTGCAGAAGTTTTAAAAGATGTTTTTCCATTTTAATCATTCTGCATTATAGAAACCATTTTCAATGTAAAAACTCTTCACAGGTATCAATTAAAATACTCTGAATAAAAATACAAAAATATAAAAATTGTTGTTTGTTAAGAAAAAGATTGTATTTTCGCTATACAAAGTTGTGCCCATACTTTCTGGGACACCCTATAGTAGAAAGAAAAGCGTGAAGTCTAATGACGCTAATGTCACAAAGAAGGATGAGGTGACTCGTAAGGCTCGTCCAGTCATTGTGATAAAGCCGCAAGAGTCCAGCCAGAGTAGCGATGATACTCGAAAATATTTGTACACTAAATTGGATCCAAAAATACACAAGATCAGTAACTTTAGAAACGGGAAAGATGGCTCTATTATTGCTGAGTGTGCAACAGGATATAACGTAAACGTTGTTAATGACTGTTGAAGGATTCTGTTGAGTAGTAGTGAGCTGTCTGGTTGAATGTCGGGAATTTCTGTTTTGACATCGCGCGAACGTTATCAATCCTCGCAATATTTTTGATTTTCTGATTTTTCATGATCACTTGTCATGCTTGTAGTTGAGAGCATCAGTATTTTAAAATTTATGTTTTTGCTGTATAGTATGACAAATTATAAAGTTGTTTATAGCTGTAAAATAATCAGACCGTATTAAGTTTGCAAATCTGATTACATTGTTTATAATTAATAAGTATCTTAAAGATATATCGTCTAGCTCAAACCTTTGTAGGGGTATGTGGCGGGATCATCATCATCATCATCATCATCATATCTTCTTTGCTTTCATTATTTTTTATAGTCTAGCTAATCAGCAGATTTCCCTGATCCTCGACAATCAATGAATGTATCACAAACCATCACTTTAATTACAAAGAATATTTGTGGAATGTGCGGAATGCCACTGATGAAGTGCTAAGCGAGTCTCTTTTGTAAACCTTAACGGATTATAAACGATATTCTTGGCGGAATTCTCATGAGGTTCACAAACATATTTTCGTACATATTCTTGGTATATCTCTGGAAGATTTTATGGTAATTCACGAATGACATTCTTGAAGACATAAATTACATAAAATCTTCTTCAGAAATTCTCATAGAGGACCCTCCAGAAATTTTACCAAGAATTCATCTAGAAAACCTTCCAACAGCGTTTTGTTTTTAAAAAATGAAGAGCCTTGATTTTTTCAGAAACTTTTCCAAGGATTTTCTAAAAAAAAATCTGAACAAATATTTTTTTAGGGATGCCATAATCTGTTCCATAAATTTTCCAACGATATGTAACCTCCTAAAATGGCTCCATTGATTTCTTCGAAATTTCGAAAATTAGGTCACGCAAAAATAAGTCCATTTTTAGCTCCCCTCCCCCTTAAGGTGCACTTTTTGTATGGGACATCCTATAAAATTTGAGTTTGGGTTATCACACTTTTCAGAACCCCTCCCTTTTCAAAGCATGGCGTAATTTATGGACGTTCCCCCTTCAGAAATAACTCCAGGAATTCTACTTACAAAGTAATCCCGGGGTTGTTTCAGTAATTCCACCTTCGCATCGCTTGTTTCGAAAATTCTTTTAAGGCTTCTTCTATAAATTTCTTCATGAAGTGTCACCAGAAAATCCTCCAGAAGTTCATTTCATGAATTTGTTTGGTGATTCCAGTAGATATTCTTTCAGTGATTCCTGCAGAAATTCATAATAAGATTCCTTATTGACTTCCTCCGGGTATTTCACCCGAGATTCTTCCTGGATTTCTTAAAAGTACACCTTTACGAATTTTTACTTGGATCTCTTAAGAAATTCAAAGACCTAATCAGAAACAATTCCTAGATAATTTTACGTAAATTCCTTTGAAAATTTCTAATGAGCTTTTTCTAGGAACCTTTGCAGAAGTATTTCTCCTTACAGAAATTCCATCAAGGGTTACTGAGGAATAGTTTGCTGAAAATTCTTCACAAAATCTTTCTTTCAGAAATTCCCGGGGATTGTTTCACATAATCCTCAAGGGAATGATTAAAGAAAATCTCCAGGGGTTTCTGCAAGAATTAGATTGACAATTTGTTCAAAAATTCCACCAATGATTCTTTCTGAAATTTCTACTGGGATTCGTTTAGAAACTCCTCCAGGAATTCTTTGAGATATATATTCCTCCACATCTATTTACAGAAATATTTTATAAAATTACATAAAAAATATTGAAGTAATTCTTTAAGGGTTACCTGAAGCAATTTCATAGGAATATTTTAAAATTTCCTAATGAGATTTAATTTAAATGAAACAACTGTAGAAACAATCGTTGGAGGAGCTCCTGGAGGAATTTCTAGAAGAATTGTATGAGTAATTAGTTGTCCCTGCAAACGTCGTTTTTGACATAAACCTCCAAAGAGAAGTGCCCGCAACTTCATTTTTATGGGAGCCCCCCTTTTCCTTGGGGATGGAATGCAAAGAACCATCCCGGCCCCGAAAAACGGTATGCTGAGGAAAAAAAAAATCCGAGAGAAGTTTCTGAGAAAATCCCTGTAAGGCTTTTTTTGAGGATATCCTTGAGAGATTTTTGAATTGAATCTCGAAGAAGTTTCTTAAGGGCCGTCCATAAATGACGTAGCACTTTAGGGGAGAGTCCCTGCTCCCTTGCTACGAGCCATGCATTAGGTATTGGAAAAAAGGCTACGAAAGGGGAAGGGGGTGTTGAAAATTGGTCAAAAATGCTACGTCATTTGTGGATGCCATCCTTGAAAAATATTCTTCGGGAATCCGTTCAGAAATTGCAGACAAAGGTACAGGTACAGGAGGATATCTTGAATAAATCTCTTGAATAATTTCTGAAGGGATTCCTGGAGGATGATTTGAAACAAACACTGAAAGAACTCTTGGAGATACTTCTGAAGGAATTCTTGAAAGAATGTTTTGCAAAATGTCTGAAAGGTGTTTGTATAAAAAAGCCCTGAAACAATTTTCCTAAATGAAACAAATGTTAAGAAATAGATCCTGGAGTGATTTCTGAAGGACCTCCGGAAAGAATCTCTGAAGGGTGAAGGGATTCCTAAAGGGTCACTGGAAAAAACTGGATGAATGCCTGAAGAAACGGGCTTTCAGGGAACTTTCAAAGAAGATTCAAGGAGGTGCTAGAGGCGTATCAATGCATTTCATAGTTTCAGGAGGCTTTAAGGGGGGGGGGGGGGCGTTTCACAAGTTCTCAGGCAGGAGTTTCAGCGACATTTTAAGGACAAACGTCTTCACATCCCGCTGCAACAGTGCATAAGAATATCAAACACACAGATCTCATGAAACAAGCTTCAAATAACAGTGCGCATTTTTATTTTGTTCTTTCTCACTTATAATAGGCTAAACCTTCCAGGACGCGCGCCATCAAGCAACCGAAACTGCACCGCGCTCGCGCTGTATACGAAAAGCGAGGTTTTTTGGTAGTGTTGTACAGTGACCCCACAATTTATGAATCGGCAAAAATGACCACAGTTTATGGATCACTCCATTTGATCAACATAATGATTCATAAATAGTGTACAAAAATTAAGGTGATTCATCGGTGTGGGGTCACTGTACTTTTTACAACAGCGCGCGCGCTGAAGGGTTAAAATAAGAAGATAGGGGGCGCTGGTTTTTTTTACGAACCGATTTGTTCGTTCAAAATCGTGAGTAGATGTCAATGTCGGTCATTGTGGCGGCCATTGTTTGATTCTAACATGTCGGATGTTGCATTGGAATTGACGCCAGCTGATTGCGTAGATGTTACTACGTTCGTTGTGTCATCTGAATCCTTGCGAAAAGCAGTAAAAAAGCTGAAGTCGTCTTACCAGCCTGGACCTGACGGAATCGCCGCATGTATCCTGAAGAAATGCAGTCAGCAATTGCTGGAGCCTCTCGCTTATCTGTTCAATTTTTCATTAAGAGCTTCAACTTTTCCTACGCGTTGGAAAGCATCGTTTATGTTTCCGGTGCATAAAAAGGACAGCAAAAACGATGTACGGTGTTATCGTGGTATTGCATCGCTTTGCGCGTGTTCAAAGTTATTTGAGATAATTGTGTCGGAACACCTGTTTAGCCGGACGAAGAATTACATCTCTATGAGCCAGCATGGATTTTTCCCAGGAAGAAGCGTCTCGACAAACTTGTGCGAATTCACCTCTTTTTGCCTGCGCAACATTGATCAAGGTCGACAAATAGATACTGTTTACACCGATCTGAAGGCTGCATTCGACAAGGTTGACCATGATATACTGCTGAAAAAACTAGGGAAGCTTGGATTTTCTTCCAAATTAGTGGAATGGCTGCGTTCATACCATTGCGGTAGGAAACTAGCAGTGAAAATTGGTTCGTCTATCTCGCGTTGGTTTGTAAGTAATTCGGGTGTACCCCAAGGAAGCAATCTGGGCCCGCTACTTTTATCTTTGTTCATAAACGACGCTATCCTACACCTAGGAGACGGATTTTGCTTAGCATATGCTGATGATCTGAAGCTGTTCATCCTAGTAAATAGTATTGATGATTGTCGCAAACTCCAGACTGTGCTTGATAGGTTTGCAGCGTGGTGCAATGCTAATAAGATGCAACTAAGCATCCCCAAATGTTTTGTCGTTAGTTTCCACCGCAAAATGAGTCATGTGCCGTTTGATTACACCATTGACGGGGCATTTTTCAATAGAACCGAATCAATTCGTGATCTTGGCGTGACACTAGATTCGGCTCTATCATTCAGGAATCACCATGAAGAAGTTATCGACAGAGCACGCCGTCAATTAGGGTTTGTGAGCAAACTGTGCAAAGAGTTTAGAGACCCGTACACGCTCAAATCGTTGTATGTTACTCTCGTTCGACCTATTCTCGAAACCTCTTCGATTGTATGGGATCCATATCACAGCACTGTCGCCTCCCGGATAGAATCCGTTCAAAAGCGGTTCATCAGGTTCGCGTTACGGATCTTGCCGTGGAATGACCCTTTAAATCTGCCACCGTATGGGAGCCGCTGTGAATTGATAGGACTGGAAACTTTGAAGCAGAGAAGAAAACGGGCTAAGGCTATGTTCGTAGCAAAACTTCTATCGGCGGAGATTGACGCGCCCAACTTGCTTCAGATGATCAACTTCAACGTTCCTGGATATGCTCTTCGTCGCCCCGAATTCCTCCGATTGCCTTTCAGACGCCGTGATTATGCATCCCAAGAGCCGGTACGATCAATGATGGAGTGCTTCAATGAAGTAGTACACTTGTTTGATTTTGATATTACGACTAAGAGGTTTAAGGCTATTCTAACACGTGTTATGTTCAATTAGTTTTATATTTTTATTCATTAAGACACCACTGTCGGATGAAATTCTCAATAATAAATAAATAAATAAATGTCTGTACTTAAGGCGTTTAACGGCATTTCAGTTCGTTTCAGAAGGGTTATAGCGGGCCTCACAGTCTCCTAGGTGAGCAGTGGGTTCTGAGGTTTTTCAGGGTATTGCAGGAAATTTTCGAGGGGTTTTAGAGGGATTCATTAACTCTCATGTTAGCTTCAGGGGGGTTTCAGGACGTTTCAATGCGTTTCAAAGCAATTCATGACATTTCAAGAGGCTTCAGAGGGGTTTTAGAGGGCTTCATAGGCTTTCAGGTGAGCTTCGGGTGGTCACAAAAGAGTATTCAATATAATGCGAACAGGTATTCAGGTTTTTCTTTAAAAAAAAACATTGAATCAAAGAATCAACTAAATATCATCTTTTTTATTATAAATTAACAAAACAATACTCCATCGCAAGCCATCTGTAGGCTGATAGCACAAGCTTACTGTCTACAGCTCGTGCTTTGCCCCGACATTTCGCCCACTTCACTAATAAAAACGAGCGAATTTGGCCCGCTTTTCCAAAGCTTCACGCCTTCACCTTTGGGTACGCATTCAAACTGTTTGAACCCACACAGCTTCGGGTTCCGTTCGACATGAGCATAATCCAGCTTTTTTCGCAAATCATTCCCCGAAAAGTACAGTTCTCCTTTGGAACTAACCACAACTGTATGGCCATATCCGCAATGAACCATTTCGATGGAGATTTCGTCAAGTTCTTCGTCATGTTTTCCCGCAAAATCAATCACCTGTGGCAGGGCAAACACAGCCCCTTTCGACTGTTTCTCGTCCACCAATCCCAACTGCCCTTTGCTGTTCCAACCCCAGCAGTATAAATCTCCGAACGAAGAAACGACCGCTGAATGCCACCCACCGGCTGCGATATCGACGATTTTGACTCCAGCCAGGGCTTCCACCAACTGTGGCCGTTCCTGGTGAGGGGTGATTTCTCCGTTACCCAACTGGCCGCGTCTAAAATTTATGAGAAAGCTTAACATTCGAAAACTGATAAACATACTGAGGGTGTTGAAATGTTCAAGAAGCGCTAATTAATTAGAAAGGGTTCAACAACTTACAATCCGCAGCCCCAGCTGTATACATCGCCATTTCCGGTCAACAGCAGACAGTGCTCCAACCCTACAGCTATCTTCCGGATACGAACGTGCTTCGGGAATGTAAACGTCTTGCTTGGGATGTTGAACACAAACTTTCCTGGACTTGTGACGGCCACTGATACCTTCTCGCCACATGCTATGTGAGTGATCGTCTCGGTGCTTTCAGTTTCTGGCGAATTTTCAACCGTCAGGAAATCAAGCTTGTTCGTTTGTTGCGAATATATGTCATACTTCAGAAGGTGACCATTTTCCAACAGGATCAAGCAGTACCAATTGTTCGCAGAAAGCTGGACAATCCGACTGCCAGCGTCTACCGTATGCGATGTTTCGTTGATACAAGAGAACGCTAGAAGCGAACTTCCGGTTGCAACCAGAGCGTGAGTGGCGGTGAGTTCGATTAGAAACTCACCCTTGCTATCGCTGAAAAATTGGCTGAAATCCAACTCTGAATTGATGTTAATGAATAAATTCGAAAAATGTTTGATGAAAAATTCCAGCCTTACCTTTCAAGTCTCCATTTCCATCGACATCGAAAGGGTTGAAACCGTAAATCCAATACTTGGCGGTCATTATATGCTTTTGGGATCTCAACCGCCAATTTAAAACCGAAAATCGCAGGCAAAAGCTCACAGGGAGTTCGTTCTCAATCACACGAGAGGGGCAGAATCCACCTCCCACGTTGCGTGGACGTGCCCAACGTGATAACACAAAGTGGTGTGCGTGCGGTGTCGTGTTTTGTTTTCGTTCCGCAAATTTCTCTTCAAATCACCTGTAATCCTCCACTTCTCACCTAGGAAATCTGATAAAAATTTCACTGGACATGGTAAGACACGTAAACACATCGAAATACTTACCTCTATGCCTTGGATCTGGATGAATTCACTCCAATTAATACGCACAAAATTATGGCTAAAATTCCGAAAATTGTTTGGCGGTCGTCGCCAAGCAACCGACTGTCTGAGCCTGACATCAGCGCACCGAATGTGATAGAATTCATAAACACTTGCACGCCTGCACTCTTGTACCCACTGACTGTCAGACATTCACTCACACGTATAGATTGTATCAGCTAAGTGGGTGCAACCGGTTTGGCGCAATTTTTCAAGTCAACGAACACGTGCTTCATTATCATGATTAATTTCCATTCGAAAGGGGTTGCTGTCGTTGCTGAGGAAGCTACGGTCCGCTCCGGAGAAAGAGCTTAGGATTCTACTGCTTGGGTTGGACAATGCTGGTAAAACTACGCTTCTGAAACAGTTGGCTTCCGAGGAAGTTACACAGGTGAGTTTTGGTTGAGGTTGTCAAAATAAGGATTAAAGTAGAAACAAACAGGTAAATTCAGACATTGTAGGGAGACATGACAGACATGAAGTAGGGCGTTTTTTTTTATTTTTTCCCACCACCTATCTATAGCAGTATAGATGACTACCATAGTTGCAACTGAATTAGCCAAATCTTATATACTACATACTTAGAATAAATTTTAGTATTCGGTGAAAAAAAATCACCGAAACTGGTCTGTGAACAAGCAAACTACAGTATTACGGTGAAATCGATTACAGGAGAAAATCGGTGAATTCTAAGAAATCACCAAAGAACCGGTGAAATCAGACAAATTTACAGGAAATCTGTGAATATTTTACCGAACAGATCGGTATTGGGACTATTTTACCGTACTACTGTAAAATACGTTTGACAGCCCCGCCGGCAGCTTTGAGCATCAGTTCTATTAGAATTTACACATCATTCCCAAGCAAAACTCTCCACTGTACAAGGTAGCAAAGTGTGGATCCTGATCAGAAGGTCGTGTATTCAATCCCATGATCGACATTTTTATGAAAATAGAGGTTTTTGTGCTCGCATAAAATCGCCGTAAAGTTGTGAAAAACTACCGTACGGTCGGTAATATTAACGGATCATTTGTAAAATTTACCGTACGTTCTGTGATATTGACAGTTCATTCGCAAACAATCATACCGAACGTTCTGCGATTTTTACGGTAAATTTGTAAACAGTACCGAACGTTCCGGTAATTTTGACAGATGCATTTTCCTGAGATACACAGTAAGTTTGGTGATTTTAAATGAATTCTTTCGTTTTTTTTTTTTTGAAAATACTTGGGCAGTTCCTTATTATTATTATTATTATTAGTTTATTAAAGACACTTTACCACTAGAGTGGCATTCGTGTCGAAGTTCCTTATTGATTTGGAAGTTTCCAAAGCAATTAATATTCTTTGGGAGTTCCTTCGGCCATTCCTTTGGAAATTCAGATATTTCCAATTGGAATTTCTGCAGGAATTGAATAATATTTATTTCAGAGGGAACTCATGAACGACTTGCGATTTCCAAAAGAGTAGCCGAAAGAATCTGAAAATGGAATTGCCAAATCAATCAAGATAATTCTTATAAAAACTATCAGAGAGGAAAATCCTGAAAACTGGCCAATGGAAAAATTAGACATTTACACGTGTCGTAAACCATCAAAGGGCTAAACACTCCTATTTTCACAATGCCATCTCTCTTTCAGCTTAGATGCCAAGCTCTCAATACGCAAAAATGCATACTTCCACATACACTGTACAATAACTTTTGCTTCTTTGCATAAAAAAAAATCATTTGATCATAAGAATATGATCATAGGTAATGCATACACAAATGATGAAAAAATGCTTGGAGTTCGTCATTTTTCCTCAAAACTACACACTATGAATAAATCGCAGAATTCTGTGAAAGATTTCACCGAATGTAAACTGTAAAATATGCTTTCACAGATATTTCTGTGAAATTCTATGTTTTCCAACCCAACTGTCAAAACTTCACAAAAAATTCGGTAAAGGCAAATGGATCACCGACTTCTGTGAAATTTTTACGTAACGATTCGGTGAACACAATAGTTATTTATGCAACGAGTTGCAAAAAGATGATTTTTTCAGCACGAGTCGTACATTGCCGAGTTGGATAAATACTACAAGTGCTGAAAAAATCAAGTTTTGCAACGAGTCGCATACAAAATTTTATGCAATGTGTTTTCATAATGCAACCCATTTGAGTTGTATAATGTTCATAATGCAACCCAAATGAGTTGCATTATGAACATTATGCAACTCTTTTTCATAATGTAACTCATTTCAGTTGCATAATGAACCAGTACGAAAAAGTAGGTCATTATTTTACTGAAATGAGTCAGATAAAATAGAAATTATAACACTGAATTGCATAAAAAATATTATCGCGCGCTGCTATTTTTTTACCGAATTTCGGTAAAAGCAGTAGTCGACCACTGCCAAGCGCAGGTTATCAATCCAAAATTGATTGGTTTTGATTGTTATGTTGTGAAAGTGGCGAACCATTTGCAGCAGCGGGATAAGAGGCTGGTTAGTATTTTCCGTGAGTGCTAATTGCACATTGCAAATTCAAATTTGCACCGTTTTTTGAAACGATTTAAGTTACGTAATTTTTGAATACCCGTTTTTAAACATTAAAAATACTATATAACTTATCTAGACAACCTATAACTTCGATTAAACACATAAAAAGAGTTTTGTCCGAACTTTATCTTTTTCCAACCATTGTGCATTGTTCCGGATTGGTGAGCGTGTGAATTTTCGCCACTCGGTTGTCCACATAAGTAGTTCATGTTGTAGGTGCAGTCTGAATCTAACGCTGGACGGAGGTCGAATCCGTCCAGAAGTATGACTGCGTCGGGTACTTCAGCGATTGTTGAGCCTTTTTGAAGAGTTGCGCTGATAGTACGGTGCCGCAAAGTTCCAGACGCGGAATCGTTACGCATTTTAGAGGGGCCACTATTGATTTGAACGAAATAAACCGCATCCTAATCCTTCCTGTTGCATCCACACTCCTAACATAAATACATCACCCATACGCATTCTCAGACGCGTCCGAGAAGCAATGAATTTTCGTGGAATTTTGGGAATGACGACATAACGATCGATCCTTATTTCGTTCAGCAGAGGAAGGTGTCGCCTGGTCCCAGTCCAGCACATGACCATTGTCATCTCGAATTTTCAAGAGAGTAGTAATAGTAATTGTTGCGCCTAGCTGCCTACTTCCCGTTTGGAGAACTGTTGGCCTTGTTGGACCGCCGGAATGTCGAACTTAAACATCAGCTGATCATTCTTCGGCATCCAGGTAAGTCCGAGGGTCTTCATGGACGGATATGGGTCCAAATTGATTTCGTCCATCATTCGAATCTTCATCAACGAGAATCTAACCGAGGAGGCACGTAAAATCAAGGCATTGGCTATGAAATTGAAAAAATGTGGTAAACTAATGTATGTCTACACCAGAAATGGAACCGTATACATCAAGGCTTGTGCGGATGCTGCTGTTCATCCCATCTATGCTGACGACCAACTTCAAGGACTTGCCGAATGATACCTATCCTTGTTTTATTCGCTTCCTTCCAAATCTATCCTTGAATCCGATCATTGGATTGGCTCATCATATCTTCCGCTCCTAAAAGTCAAGCACGTACAACCTTTCCAATTGATTTTTTTTTTCTTTTTCCTTCCAGGAGATAGTCCATGATTCCTATCCTGGCATTTCCATGTATTCTTCTCTCCTAAAAGTCAGGAATTTTTTGCTGATGCCTTGTCTTACGCGTCGATGCGTGATGACCCTTTGGTAAACGTTGGTTACTTGCATTACTATCAATTCCTTATTTTTGTTAGTTATGAATCACACTGCTGCTAAACTCTTCACGAACTGTTAGCAGACTTATGTAAGAATGCTCCAATACCCACGTTTACCTGGGACAACTTGGGACAAAAAAGTATAGGGTAAAAGCACTAGACTTCATCCCTGCCTTGTATTCGCCCCCTCCATAAAAATCCATTTTTTATGTATGAAGTGGCGAAGATTGAAGTACAGTGCCGATTCGTTCGTTAGCTGCTCGTTAGCTGCGTTCGTTAGATGGGCTGTCTCAATGGTTGTATGGTGTCTCAATGGAGCAATAACCTAACTAAAAAGCGGTGTCAGGCCATTCGGCCGAATGGTCATTAAGCCGAATGGTCACTAGGCCGAATGGTCATTGGGTCTTATTTTTTGACGTTACGTCCCCACTGGGACAATTCCTGCTTTTATGAGTACGTGCACAGTTATTAGCTGAGAGCTTCCGCTGCCAATGACCATGTTGTATGCATATATCGTAAGGCAGGCACGAAGATAAACTATAACCAATAAAGTCAAGGGAATTTCCTTTACGGAAAGTTACTGGACCGGAAAGTTGAACGCAGTACCCACCCTCAGTATGATTTTTTCCTTCTTTTAAATATACATCGTTCTTTCTAGTATAATTGCCAAAATTGTTTTTGGCACTTAAACTGCTGACATTTAAATTACATTTTTTTTATACATAGGCTATTCATTCTAGTTTTATTGTTAAAATAGTTTTTGGCAATAGCTGTTAAAAAACATAAAAACCACAGATCCGTTTTCAGTTTCCTGCTGAATTGCAATTCATCCTGATGACAATTCGGCCTAGTGACCATTTGGCATAATGACCCTGCAGCCTAAAAAGCACTGCCAATGTTCAAATCGACGTCAAAATGAGTTTGACGTCTGACTGCCGTCGCAAAACCATTAATTTCATGATAAGATGTTACATTTAAAAAGCAATAAAGTGTCATAGCTGAGCCGTCAGTTATGCTGGCAGTGTACTCCAATGCACGATAGTGTCAAAGTTACGTTGCAATGAGTGAATGTCATTTGCTCGTGTCAATGCAAATGTGTTGCAACAAGTGAACGGCCGCTTTTGTAGATGGCTTCCTATGAAAATATAACGACTGGCCGTTGGTTTTATGGCTATATCTCCAAAACGGTAAGAGATTCCATTTGGTGTCAAAGAACGAAAGGAAGAACATTAGTTTCTGCGGTTAGAAAAATTTTGTTGAAAATAATCTATGATACAGACGGTACTTTTATCAGCATTTTTAGACGTTTTTTTTATCAATTGTGAAAAATTGTCTGAAATTTTTTTTCTCGGTATATTTTTATTGGATTGCTGAGGTAATTTGGCGTCAATTTCACTAAAAAAAGTTCGTTCTACGATGCATAGTTTTTGAGATATGATTTTTTGAAGTTTAGGGTGTTTTATAAAATTTTGGAAAATCGTGAAATTTCATCTAGCGTTTTCCGGGAAAATAATCCTCTATGATTTTTTTTAATTCCATATATGATCATATATCCACGACCTCTAGCTCTGGTGAAATTTTCATTGAAATCGGAGACCCTTCGGCCCAAACTGTTTGGAAGTAAAAAAAATCCCCAGACTGGTAGCACGTGGAGATTTAAAACAGGACATAAATGATGATGAAACTTTGTAATCTCAAGTGAAAAATACGTTTTCTTGCCTTAAATATAAAGGGAGATCGATATGTGAAACGTGGATGAGGTATTTCAAAGATTTCAATGAATTTATGACAAAATAATAAGTGGATTTCCAGCAGCTAGTTTTGCGCATGTCTCAGATGCCAATCTTCGTTCCTGTATTCTTTGTCAAAACTGGAATACTGGTTGGATCAGATGTTTTTTGTTTACCAAAACAAATGACAGTTCGACGCCTTTTATAAAGGTATAACAGTTTCGCGTGCTGGAAAAATGATACAACTTTTTCCTCCGATCTGACTATGGAGTTCAACTTATGTTATGTGATGAAAAGCTACCGCAACTATCAAACTACTGATTTTCACTGAGGTGTTATCGATCTACCCTAGCAATGCCATGGATAGCCCACGGTGTACAATATTTAGAAGGTGATACCTTCCGGAAATCTGACAGTTTTTTGATGACGTAATTCAAATCGTTCATAGGCGTGAACACAATGATCTAGTACAGGGGTTCTCAAACTTTTCCAGCTCTCGACCCACTTTTAATTGTTAGGTAATTTGGCCACCCCCCGTCATTCTATCATGTAGTTCCGTAAAAATAGTAACTTCAGAAAATTCTGACTTATTTCTATCTTGATGAGCCAGAAATTTCCCATCTAAATCGATCAAGAACCCGCTTTTCTTTGCTCGCAGACTGCAGCTAAGAAGTCATATAATTTCAAATGGCATTCAATAAAAAAAATCTGCAAGAAATCTTTTGAACGCAGATCTCTGTTTGAATGGGATATTTACCTGGAAACAAACAAATGTTGGATTTCTTGGCTGTGTAGTCTGAAAAACTAAGGGTATGCGGTATACCGAAAAGTTTCGACAAATACAACTCGAAACGAAATTCCGCGGAATTCCACGGAATTCAGCTAGGCGAAATTTATGATTTTGAATTTCGTTTCGTTTCGCCAAATTCTAAAAATTTCGTCTCAAAAAAATAGATTTTGACGAAATTAAACGGAATTCCGCGGAATGTCTAATAAATTTCGAAAACAAATTCATAGTGTAAATGTCATCATATCGAAGATCTTGATTATCTCAAATTTCTGAAAAGTGTAAAACATCAAATATGCTTCTTAGCGGATGTCCATAAACCTCGTGGTCATTTTTTGGGAGATTCCGAACCCCTCCCCCCACGTGGTCTTTCGTTCATACATTTTTTTACATTTATGGATGGCCCCTTATGTTGGAACTACCATCAAGATCTTGCTCAATAAGTATCCCAAGTAACCACGGTGTTTAAGCCTTATTGCATGCTGATATAGGGTGTACTTAGAGCAATCATTACTTTACATGCAAACTTAAGGTTGATTTAAAGTGGAAATGGGCAATTATAGAATCAAATTACGATTATACTGGTATAATCTTAAATCAGTCGCATAATTGCCATTTCCACTTTAAATCTACTTTAAGTGTTCATGCAAAGTAATGATTGCTCTAAATACACCGTATATCTGCATGCAATAAGGTTTCAGCGCCGTGGTTACTTGGGAATGTTCTTTACATTTGCTGTATGTGGGACCATACATAACATTTTGGTTAAATTTTCTGAAAAAAAAAGTTAAATTCCTGTCTTTAGTTTAGATTCCGAACAGGAATTTTTAGCAGAGTAATAGAGAATATAAGGTTAGTGAGGATGATGCAGGGTGTGACATACACTAGTAAAAGTTCTAAGAAAACATGGAAACTATCCCAGGATATATCTCTAGAAAAAATATTGGAAATCCCAGGAGTAATCGATTAAGACAAATTCGGTAGAAAGTATAATACATGGAAAAGTTTCTGGAGAAATTCTTGCATTTGCAGTTGAAATCTTGAAAAAAATTTACTATCATATCTATATGACGAAGCGTTTGCACGGTGTTTCGAACTATTTATTTATATCAGCAGTGATTTTAAAATGTCAAAAGGTTAGATGAGCACGACAAAGTGCTCAGCCAACTTGTATACTAAATTTCGGTGAAAAAGACGTTTGTTAGCTGGATTTCAACAGAATATTCGCCAACAAACTCTCGGCTGGTGATATTATGTGAGACACTTTTTTGTTCAAACTGCCCATAACTGCATAGTTGTAACATTTTCCGTTATTTTGTCAATATCGAGTTAATACTTATCTCCAAAACATCAGTACTTTCATCCACAAAAATGAACTTGACATGTTTGTTCTACGAATCGTGAAAAAAATACAAAGTCGTTTTGTCTCATTACCTAATATTCACGAATGTAACCGCATAACAGTCACACTGGGTATTCACACTGGCCTTATAGCGTTCCATGAAAAATATTTTAGTCTAATTATTTTTACAACTATTCGCCCAGAATTGAAGAAGAGCTGTAGAAGATTTCATTTCTAAAGGATTCATTTTGAATTTTTATCATTTTTTAAATTTTGATTCTTTCCCATACTAAGGCCGTTACAAATATTTATTTCACTTTTTGTCCCACCACACTTTTGGGGGGGGGGGGGGGATAAAAATAATAAAGCATTTAATCGGAAAAATATTAAAAACTCATCGGATTTGTTAAAGAATTTCTGACAAGTGAACCAACCATAGGCTCAGAACAATAATACTGTAAACCCCGGTAGTTAAATAAAGGCCAAAAGTATTCAGGCCAAATCTTAAGCTAAAGCGTTGCAAGCATAACAATACTGTAAACCCCGGTAGTCTAATACTCGCTTACGCCTGCGATACTAAACTTGACCCACAAATTCTGTCTGTTCTTGGTCTAGTTTAATTATGGCATGCGGAAGTATAACTACCGGGGTAACGAATAAAGCATGTGAGAGTACACACAAACTGGCATACAAATCCTATTAGACGTATCCAACCGGACGTCAGGTGAGAGAGTTGGGTTTTCTCTCACCTAAGTTGTACCATTATGTTGTACTAAAAATTAAGAGAGTGAGTGCCACAAGAGAAACTCCATGTAAGGTAGTAGAATTTAAGTTAGTCTAGAGGGGGGGAATGTAGGTTAAAATTTAAGTATATATATAAGAAGAAATTTGAATAAAGCTGTTCAGTTGGTTTTGTATCTGATGGTTAAAATGGTTTTTTATCTGATGACAAACCAGTAGTGTTTAAGTGTACATGTGGTGACAGCGGAAAAACGCGAAAAAAATAGTGCAGGGACGCCAATTTCTGACTGGTGGTGAAAATTGTAAAGTGCTAAAGAAGAAAAGCTATGGAAGATCCTGGACCCAACTGGTTACTACTGAAGAAAACGTTTAAGTGTTGCGCGAAAACCTATTAAAGAAGAAACAACAGTGCGAATCATTTACTGGAACAAAACTCTTGAACCGTGTGCAGTTTAGGTGTGAAGCCGATCTTTGATTTATTTCAACGTTTAAATGTTGTGCGAAGCACTAACTTAACAGGATGGCGTGTTGAATAAAGAAACAGTGCAAATCATTCGCTTGAGGAGAACAGATGAATCGTGCGCAGTTTAAGTGTGAAGCTACGGGGCAGCGCCTGATCACCTCATTCAGCAAGAGACAACACGAGCTTTTGAAGAGCTAATCTGCGATCAAAACGAATCATGAAGGACATCGGAAGCAGATCAGCAATGAGGACCATTCCGACACAACTATTAAGGATAATGTAAGTAAAACTATTTTTCTTTTCCCAATACTTTTCCTATATAGTATCAAACGAATTTTCGATATCTCAAATGAATAGGCACCTGGCGGTTTGTTGGAAAAAACCGGTTTGGTCAAAGATGTGTGGTGTAATATAATGAGAAATGGTGAACTAGCCAAACATGATAAAAGTGCTATAGCTGTCCTGCGGGGAGACCAAATTCAGGGGCATTATTTTATAGCAAATTTTAGTACACATGAATATCAATTTTTATGCAAATATTACAATTCTTCTCACATTCTCCATATCGTAACGTCCCAGCTGGAACAGAGCCAGCCTCTCAATGAGCATTTCCACAGTTATTTAACTGAAAATTTTCGTCGCCAATGACCATTTTTACATTGGTATAACAATGTGTGACAGGCACGAAGACTGTATGCTTAAAAGCAATCAAGTAAAATTCCATTACGAAAAGACCCTTGGAAATTTGTTATAATCCTGTACTTCTAATGTACATTGAAAAAGAATATCTAAATTGATTTGTTATAAAAAAAATACATAATTTCATGTTAAAAAAAAATACAATTTTTCACAAAAGATCATCATGAAAAGTCACTAAAACAGGGCCTTAATCTTCTCACACAAAAACTTCGTTTCAATTTAAAAAAAAAAAAATCAAAATAACACTTGGTTCAATTTGGCAATGTACAATGTAAAGTTCTCAATGTAACAATGTTTGTTCTCAAGTAAAATACCATTGCTTACCTTACTTTATTTTCATTTTCAGTCCTCCATGCAGGACTGCAAGTGGTTAAACTCCTACATTTAAAGGATCTACCTAAAACAAAAATTAAATTATAATTCAAATATAAATTTTACAATTAAATGATACTTCTCTTTAAGTTGGTGGGTACTCCACCACGTCACGTCTTGCTTTCATACTAATTATACTATACGCTACTGCCGTACAGAAAGCACAGCACACATCATTTTGCTGAAAGAGCAGTTTGGACACCGCTCGCTCGCGATTGAAAATTAACAGAACGGTGGAGAGATGGCAATAAAATTAATGTAGGGTTTCAAAATGTGCGAATAATGGCAATTCTACACAATGCAAAATGTATGGCTGAATATGTTTTTTTTTATAGTCAATCATTTCTGACCTACAGTTATTTCATCTGAATTTTTTTGGTACCGTTAAACGGGGTAACTTTGATAGTTTTTCAGCGAATTTCCTCATTATTTTTCCATGAAACCGAATTTTTTTCAGTTCAATTTTTAAAAAAAAACAAGTAATGGGGTATCAATTGTCAATTGCAATTGGAGGATCCGATAATTTTCAATGTTTGGTTGACCAACAATTTAACATATGAGCGAGAATTACATTTTCATTTTGGGGTGATAGTGCCCTAAAAAAAAACACATCGAATCTAAAATATTAGTCACAGATTTAAATCTTAGGACGATGAACATGATGGAAGAAGCAGTGTGCAACATATCAGATTTATTAAATATCAAAACATGGGTTTTTACGCAATTCTACATATGAAGGTGAGTCTTTGAAGTACTGAGTGAAAACTCAGTGAATTCAGCTATAAAAAAATCATTATCTATTCAAGAATACATTTTTTACGGTACTGATAATTTGAAAATAAAAAAAAATGGCAGCGTTTTCGCAGATAACAGCCCTTCAATGTATTCCACAATTTGATGGGAATCCAGATGAACTGGATGTTTTTATTAGACAAATTGAGTTGTTTGCAGAACAGTTGGAAGGAGAAGATCATACTCCGCTTCTGAATGTGGTTTATTTGAAATTAACAGGCAAAGCGCTAAAGTTGCTTTCAAAAATTGACGCAAATACTTGGCCCGAAGTAAAACGCAATCTAGAGGATGAGTTTAAATTCGAAAAGAGTGCCGCCACTCTTATGAAGGAAATTGAAACCTTACTACAAAAGGAAAATGAATCGTTCGATGATTACAGCATCAGAGTAGAAGATTTACACAAGTGGGTAGCTAACCAGGGAAGATATGCGACGAATTCGTTACGCAAACATTTCTTAGGAGGATTACGCGATCGAGGTTTAGCTCATGCTGGTAAATCGCAAAGAGGAAAAACACTTCCAGAATTACTAACTTGGCTTAAAAAAGAGATCGATGAGGGAAATGAAATCGATGAAATCTTTGCAAGAGTAACAACCTTAGACTTGTTAGAAACGAAGAAAAATAACAAAATCAATGGCAACCAAAATAATAAATTTCTACCAGTACAAAACCTCCGTTTGCGAAATAACTGGTATTCCAATGACTATGTTCAAAGTCCGCATAATAAGATAAAATACTCAAAAAACGTGATTCCAGGGGGTTCGTACATGTTGTGCGAACACCCCGCACAAATAATTACAGAAAGCGCAACCAAACTAATTCTATCAATGGAAAACAGAATTTATCTCGGAATGCAAATTTTGAGAAGAATAATTTTCAAGAACTACCAGAAAGCATTGTAAATGGAATTAAAAATTGTATGCCGGCTCATGAAAGATTGTACATCGAACATTCAGGCAACAATTTATTTTTACTAAATATTGCATCTGTTGCAAAGCCGAAAACAGTAATAAAATATTTACTTGATTCTGGGTCATGCTACAACTTATTAAGATGGGATACTGCTGTTAGAATCGGAGTAGAACACATCAACTATAATGATAAAGAGATACTTCGGGGATTTGCTAATTCCCAAACACGATCCATTGGATCAACGTTAGTTAAACTTAAAATAGGAAACTCTCATTATAATATTAAGTTTTACATTATTAAGGATTTATGTGTTCCAGGGATTATTGGAGCTGATTTTCTGAAGCAAAACACATTGTATATTGGACCACGATTCAAATATATTGCTTTAAGAAAAAGTAATGAATGTGCAAAATTATTAAATATGAATGAAAACTCCCCTCATACTATGAATACGTATAATATTAAGAAACGTTTAAATAAGTCAGAAAAAGATTGTCAAACCGAATCAGTTAAATCCAGCAATGATTCTCAATATGCTGTAAGCCAACAACATGGGAAATTAGATTTAGCACACAAGGTGCATGAAAACAATTATAATAACCGTACAAAAATGGTTACAGAAAATAGATTTAATTCTTTCAAGGAGGAATCTCAACAAAGCATAAGAAATGCGACAAATATTGTTAAAGATACCACAATGGGAAATGCGAAACAATTGCCACATAACAAATGCAACATTGAAGACAAAAGAGATAATGCAAACAACATTAATATGATACATGATCAGAGAAGAAATTTAATCGATAAAAATTTCAATTCCTCAACTGCAAATTGGGAACCAAATGCAGAAGGACAAATTTCAGATAATAATGTTAACGAATACTTCGTAGAAACCACGTCGGATATTGATAAAGTTTTTTTTGAGGATCTGGACTCAGACCAAGATCTCAACTTATTAGATAACAAAGGACAACAACAAATAGAAGGTAAAAACCGTCTCACAAAATTAGTGGAAACGATTAATTTAACTCATTTAAACAGGGCTAATTTTAACGCAATGGAAGAAATTATGACAAATTACAGTGATGTCTTTTATCTGAAAGGAGATCAGCTAACGATTACAAATGCTGCAGTACATGAAATAGAGACTACAACTAATGTACCGATTAACAAACGACAGTACAGATTTCCGGAGTCCACAAAGAAGCAAATTAATGCGGAAATTGAGGAAATGCACAGACAAGGGATTATAAAGCCCAGCAAAAGTCCTTGGAATGCACCGGTTTTGTGCATACCAAAGAAAGATTTAGATTCCGAAGGAAATAAAAAGTATAGAATTGTAGTTGATTTCAGAGCTTTAAATCTAGTCACTAAACCCTTCGTTTACCCAATACCTCTCATCAATGATATCTTAGACAGTTTGGGAGATAGCCAATATTTTTCTACAATCGATTTGAAATCAGGGTTCTATCAAGTCCCCATTAACCCGAAGGATGCTGCTAAAACAGCATTTTCTACCCCAAAAGGACATTTTGAATTCACAAGAATGCCTATGGGACTCAGAAATAGTCCATCAACTTTCCAGAAGTTAATGAACACAGTGTTGTTCGAAATTAAAGATGTAAAAGCTATCGTTTATTTGGACGATATTATTGTCTTTGGCCGTACAATTGAGGAACACAACGAAAATCTCAAAAAAGTATTGGAGGCTCTTCGTAGACATAACTTAAAAGTTGAACCTACAAAATGCCAAATTTTGAAAACAGATTTGAAGTTTTTGGGACATGCCGTAGATAAACACGGAATTCGTCCATTAATGGACAACATAAAAGCTATTAAAGAAATGCCTGTACCGAAAACAGTAAAACAAGTTCGGTCATTTTTAGGAACCGTTAATTTTTACGGAAAATTTATTCCAAGGATAGCTGAGATTCGAAAACCTCTTAACGATTTGTTGAGGAAAAACGTGAAATTTAATTGGACAGAAGAATGTCAACATACATTTGAAAAATTGAAATGTTTTTTAACATCTGACTCTTTATTAGTGAGGCCAAATTACAAAGATACATTTGTTCTTACGACTGATGCGAGTGAATATGCTATAGGAGCAGTTCTCTCAAATGAAAAATCAATCGACAAACCAATTGCCTATGCAAGCAGGGGACTTGTTGGAGCTGAACGGAAATATCATACGATTGAAAAGGAATTACTAGCAATCGTATGGGCAGTAAATTATTTTAGGCATTACATTTACAATCAAAAGTTCATTGTATACACCGATCATAGGCCATTAATCTCTTTATGGCATCTCAAGGAAACTTCACCAACCTTGACAAGATTAAGGTTGAAATTACAAGGTTTAGAATGCGATATTCGATACAAACAAGGGAAGGATAATGTAGTAGCTGATTTCTTATCCAGGCTTCATACAGAAAACGAACCCGAGGAAAATTCTAATGTTGTTGCTGTCGTAACCAGACAACAAAAACGACAACAGCACGATGAAAAGCAAAGGGAGAGAGTAAATGCTAAAAGAACAAATGTGGAACGATTTAACTCTTCCAAAGACGTAATGGATAAACATTCAAAACCCAGGCAAAACTCTAACTGGAATCCACAAATGGATGGACTAGATAATATTGATTTTGCTATGGATGAACACAAGGGGCCATGCAAAACTGTTTCAAGCGATGAATTCAAGAACGCTTTAAGCGATCAATTGGATATTAAAAGACTTACATTTTCAAGGAATATAATATCAGAGGAAAGTATAGATGCAACATTTTTGATTTTGAATAGCAGGTCAGCACATAAAGAATTAAGTGAATTCGTTGACTTACCACATGGTTTTAAAGATTACTTGATAGGGAATGTATTTTCAATCCCAAATAAAAAGTTATGGGGAATCATTTTAAATGGAAACAAAAGATCTAAAAGTGATACTAAAGTTTTATACGAAGGACTCGTAGATGCATTTACCAATTGTCCTCAATACGCGAAAGATGCGGAAAATGTACAAATTATATCATTCAGAAATCTTCAAACACCCCCATATATGGATGTTTTGAGATTTATTGCAGAAAAGTTCAATAAACTTTTCACATTGTATGCTCCCGAGAAGGATCGAATGTGGGTAGCACCAGAGGAAAGAGAAACTGTCCTACAAGAATTTCATGACAGCCCACTAGGTGGACATGTCGGAAGCAAACGCATGCTAAAGCGCATAAATCCACTTTTCAAATGGGAGAATATGCGCAGAGATATAGAAAACTATGTCAAACAGTGTGACTCGTGCCAAAAGAACAAAATTAGTGCTGCAAATAAAATTCCAATGAAAATCACGACCACGTCCACAGAACCTTTTGAAAAGATATTTATGGACATCGTTGTATTACCCGAATCAAATAGCGGCAATAAATATGGATTAGTCATACAAGATGATTTAACTAGATATCTAACAGTAGCTGCAATGGAAAACCAGGAAAGTCAAACAGTTGCCAAAACATTTGTGAATAGTTTTATTTGCAAGTTTGGAGCACCAAAAGAACTTGTAACTGATAATGGCACAAACTTTGTTAGCCAATTAATGAAAAACGTTTGTAAAATTTTGAAAATTAAAAAGATTACAACTACTGCCTATCATCCACAAGCAAACCTTGTAGAAAGATCTAACAGAGAGTTAAAAATATATTTACGGCAATTCATTGGCGGAGATCCTCAAACATGGGATCAACTTCTTCCGCATTTTACATTCCAATATAACACTACACTCAATTCGTCTACCGGCTTTACGCCATTCGAATTGTTGTATGGCAGAGCCGCAAGAATTCCAAACTCAATCTACAGAATGAGAGATATGGAATTGACCTATTCCGATTACGCCGGCGAACTAAAATCTACCCTAAAGTACTTTCACGATAAAGCACGTGATAATTTGCTCGTATCGAAACAGAAACGCAAGGAGATTTATGATAAACAATCAAAGGAATGGCAACCAATGTGGGGTGACATGGTTCTTGTGAAAGCCAACCCTACAGGTACCGGCCAAAAGTTGCAATCATTATGGAGAGGACCTTATGAAGTGGTCAGTTTTCCTAGCGAACAAACAACTATCGTTAAAAACGGAAAAAGACTAGAAAAAGTTCATAATAACAGACTTCGAAAGTATAATGACTGATGAACAGATACAACTGCATGTAAATATCTATATTTTAAAATATATCTAAATGATTAAACAAATATAAATGTAAACATATATATACATAAATATCTTTTATTTTGACAGAAGTTTGGTCAAACTATACGGTTTCACATATTCTTTTTCAAGTAATTCAATATATTATCCATGAAGACTATTAACCAAATTATGTTTAATCCTATGTACATTATATAATATTCTTTAGATTATGATTAATGCTATTTTTAAGTTAATATACAATAATTACAATTAATTCAATTTAGCGTGTAAAATTAATAGTAGTGTAAATTAAGAATTAACACTTACATAACTAATTACTTTAAAGAACAAATAAGCTATGCTAGAATAAGACATAAAAAAATTTTATAATAGTTTAAATATATAAATCAATACTTCGATAAGTTTTTACCTAATTAACAATTAAATATACTACAGTATGATACTATAATAGTGTTAAATAAGTAATCTACCCAAATATTTAAGCTTAATACCTAGTTATGAGAGTTTCCTAAATAAAAAAAAAAAAAAAATATAGAATAGAATACCTTAAGTAATATTTAACGATTTTTATATACTAGTTTAATAACATTGCAGTAAATGCATATACTTGTGTTCATATAATATTTATTAATAATTTAATTGATTATAGTTCAATTAACCAAAACATTAAAAGGATAGCGCAAACCAAGGCGCAAACGCAATGAAATATAAAACGAATATTTTTTTTACAAAATCTCAATTATAATCAAGCAGAGACTTTAACAATAAGACCGAGCAACGGTAATGGGAAAAATAATATACAAATGGGGAGCATAATATATTTTTGGGAACTATAATTTCTTTGGAAAGATCCAATTACAAAATATGGGATAAACACAATTGAGAGGATAAAGCTAACACAAGAGATAAAATGAAAAGAAAATTTATACAATCAATTAAACTCTAATATTTACAGGATATACTTGGAGAAATGTGGACTATGGAAGTTCATTATTTAGGACATAATGATCCTTCAGATTTTTGTTATGAACAAATACATTATACATTGAAAGTTAACAATATGACTTAAACGATTATGTGATGAATATATATTTTTTTTAAAACAAATTATTGAATTTCTGAGAAAACAATGAAACATGGGCCCATATACAAAATCGTATGCATATACAAAACACTATATTAACAGACACAACACACTACAAAACAATGACAATAAAATGTTCGAGTGCAGATTAGTGTTGGTAAACTTATGAAAAACTAACTTATGATGAAATATCACTCACACTCAATTAATACATAAAATTTGGTATAGAACCATGCAATATATAAAAAAAAAGAAATTGAATGAATAAATAAAAGTAAATACAAAGTAGTATATATTTTAATAACAATCTTTTGAGTTTTTCCAACACTAATGCTGAAGAAAGTATGATTGGACAAGGGGATCGCGACCCCGGAATGTATTTGTATGTATGCGAAAGAATGTATAACTCACTGACAATACACACACGACGAAATCAACAAATGAATCAGTTTTTGGATATAAAGAAAAGGAGATAAACAATAATAATGTTCAATAACAATACTTATCAGTTATTTATGAAGTTCAGTAATGAAATTCAAGCTAGTAAGACCGATACGGGAAGTTGGGGGAAATCGGCAGCAAAATTCAAAAAGAAATACAAAATGGCATGTAAGACCGGTGCGAAAAGGGGATACCGGCAATAACCAAAATAAGAAAATCAATGGGGCAATTCAAACATAATACACTGTCTATGAAAAAAATACGTACATCATTATAATAATGTAAATACATTATTTGGAGTTCGATTCATCGTAATATTACCATTTTCGAAAAAGCTCAATTAAAAATAGTATGAAAAAAATATACTTATATAACGAGATGAACCAGCCGAGGGCTAAAAATCTCCATTATAAAGATAAATAATAATAATATAATTATATATGAAGACTTTTTGAAAAAAGAGTGCGAATTTGTACTCTATGGTCACTATTGAAAAAAAAAAAAATGTATTAAACACAAGATCTAAGTATCGTTACAGGGTCAAATCATATCGGAGCATTGAAAAGCTACAGCAGCGAAAGATGTCTAAAATCCCTTAGACGCTGGAAGAAGGAAAATGGTGAAAGCAAGAAATTGTCTTACAGGCTTAGACAATGGATATCCTACACCACCCATGAAAAAGCTGTGGAAAAGGGGGAGTATCCATCCAGATAAACCCGATAAAACCGAAAAAGTGTAAGTATAGTTCTAACGGAAAAGATACATTTCTATTTTGGACGAGAAATGTTACATTCCATTGGAATTTCATTTTTGGAAATCGTGAATACTACTCAAAATTTGAATCAAAATTCCTTTACAAATGTACATTTTGTACAGATTTTAAACTCAAACATTAATTTCAACGCATTTCAAAATAGTGAAACAACAATCAATAATGGTCAATATCCCAACTATAATGATTAAAAATTTAAGAGATAAATAGACACATAAAGAGTCAATAAGGGTCACAAGGGACCACATTAACCAATAAGGGGATAAATAATCAGGGGAAAATAAGAAATACATTTTTATACAATACAAAAGGGATCACTAATTAGGGAAAATAAGAAATAGGTATTACCGCGCAAAAGTGACATTACATATACCTTGAGAGCTAGTGACCAGAGAAGACATCATCATTCGTAGCCGACATACCGCGGGATCGAAGGCAAGCAACATATCAGTCAATTACACAATCATATAAAAGAGCAGTCAACGGAAGGTAGAGGGTATTGGATATTCTTTGGAAGAACGAGACCATCACACACGAGAGGGTGTACATTTGGAAAGCGAGTCGAAACAATATACATCATTCAAAAATCATATCATCAAAAGACGTTTATTGAAGCCAAGTTATGTGCTTAAAGAGAATTAAGGAAGTTCTCAACCCAAATCATAGCGGAAATTTTTCGCACTGTAGGTCATTCGATCGTTCATTTTTTTTGAAAGCATTCTACGATTAAAGACCAGAAACTGTTTCACGAACGCTTCAGAAACAACAAGTTTTTCAACAAAAAAAAAAAAAAAAAAACAATATTTGCATCCGGAAAAAAATTCAATTTTTATAACCAACTGGGAGAAGTGAACGAGAGACGAGTAGGAAATAGTCAGAAGAAGGCAACATCTGGAAAGTCGCAATGGATCA
The DNA here is from genome assembly GCF_035046485.1 of Aedes albopictus. Lineage (NCBI taxonomy): Eukaryota > Metazoa > Arthropoda > Insecta > Diptera > Culicidae > Aedes > Aedes albopictus. The sequence goes on from NC_085136.1 coordinate 249,021,218, forward strand.
GCAAGAACGGAGTAACAGCAAAACTCATTTTTCGAGTAGATCGGAAGTACATCTTATCCGACTAAGGAACGATTGCCACATTGATATCGCGACGAAGGAGTATAGACGAAGGAAGTCCATACCTAACACCCAACATAAAATACTCTATCTGACTGAACAAGTTTAAGTATGCGAACGTAATTAGGAGAACTGGGATAGAAAACTTGCGGAACGAGAGGATGACCGAAGGGGCGAAGGCGAAGGACAACATGCTCTCAAGCGTATTGTACAACATGATTTGTGGAAAGAAAATTGTTTCAAGGGGAAATTATACTAACTTTGTAGGTGGACTATTTCAATAGTGTTAAAGTAAATTTTTCGGGAGAATGACGTCGAGGATAAAATACTACCAACAATGTTGAGAAGAATTGTCTCCATAGATAATCGTATTATAAGATTTTTATGAACTTTTCATTTTATAACCAATATCATTTTATAAATTCATGAATAATAATAACCAACGCTAACCGTTTGTATCTTGAATCTTCTATTCAATAAACAAACAGCTAATTTGCGAAGGGGATATTGAACCAACCATAGGCTCAGAACAATAATACTGTAAACCCCGGTAGTTAAATAAAGGCCAAAAGTATTCAGGCCAAATCTTAAGCTAAAGCGTTGCAAGCATAACAATACTGTAAACCCCGGTAGTCTAATACTCGCTTACGCCTGCGATACTAAACTTGACCCACAAATTCTGTCTGTTCTTGGTCTAGTTTAATTATGGCATGCGGAAGTATAACTACCGGGGTAACGAATAAAGCATGTGAGAGTACACACAAACTGGCATACAAATCCTATTAGACGTATCCAACCGGACGTCAGGTGAGAGAGTTGGGTTTTCTCTCACCTAAGTTGTACCATTATGTTGTACTAAAAATTAAGAGAGTGAGTGCCACAAGAGAAACTCCATGTAAGGTAGTAGAATTTAAGTTAGTCTAGAGGGGGGGAATGTAGGTTAAAATTTAAGTATATATATAAGAAGAAATTTGAATAAAGCTGTTCAGTTGGTTTTGTATCTGATGGTTAAAATGGTTTTTTATCTGATGACAAACCAGTAGTGTTTAAGTGTACACAAGACCCGATATTTTGATAAATATTTTTTATCTGCCCCCTCAAAATGCTAAATCTTGCCAAAAAATTTTGAAGGGGGGGGGGGGGAGACAAAAAGTCAAAAATAAATTTGTATCCGCCTAATCAAGTTGCAAACTTTCATCTCTTTTCTTCAATGCTTACTTTTGTGACTGATATGCAGTTATGGGTAGATAAGTTCTGAAAAACCTTTTTTACATTTTTTCTTCAATTGTTGTAACAATATGTCAAGCCCTAGGCTAGTTTATTTCGGGACCCACAGGCTTTTGGGAGTGGTATTTGACCCTAGGTCCTCGGCGCCTGCGCCGAAAACGGCATGCACTTTGATCATCACACCAGGTTCGAGTCCAGATCTGGTAGAAGTTTTGGCCTAATACCTAGAGATGATTGTGTTATATTTTTCGAATAATTAGTTTGCGGATGCCTTCATATTTAATGAATGCCGCACACATTTCTTAAGTAGGGTATTGTACCATTTGGGCAGGTGTATCTATTTTGGGCACTTGCCGCTATAACTAAGTCAATTTCAAACCGATTGATTTGTACAGAGTTAGATACTGTACGTGCCTAGCTCTGTACAAAATTTCAAATCAATCGGTTTAAAACTGACTGAGTTGTAGCGGCAAGTGCCCAAAATAGATACAACTGCCCAAATGGTACAAGACCCTATTCTTTTCAATTTCTATGTGACTTTTATTTGTATTTTACGATAAATTCAATCATCTATCAATTTTAGGATTAGATTTTAGGCTTTTTCCAGAAGTTAAGCTATCCAACAAAGCTTGATTGGTAAACATCTGGCTGATGAACCCTGCTGATGCTTCATGTTGAGCATGAGCATAGATGACCGCACAATTCGTAGTTGCTACTCCGTGATTGACCAGAGCAATCAACCAATGAATAGGGCTTGGGATTAGTTTACTACTCTCAATGTACACAGTTCGAGAGCTCTCAACTTTATTAAGGTCAATAACGGCGCTGGCCACGTCCTTACGGTCATCGAGGAAGGGAGGGAATGCTAGTAAGACAAACGTTGTTAAAAAGACCGCGAATCGCTGCATCTTCACGTTTGTCTCAGGAAGGAATTTTTTGTTAGTAGGGTAGGGTACATTGTCAGTCTGGAAGTCACCTATGGTTGGTGATATGATTTGACAATGGATCAAACACTAATTTTCGCGCACAATCGTCCACTTTTCTGTACGAAACATATCTAATCAAAGAAATCCTGTCGCTCGTCTTCACCCCCTGATGAAGCTGAAATTTTTAGCCCATTCCACGCAGGGATGAACTGAACGCAACATAGGACACATCAGTAGACCAAAGAATATGCATTCACAACATGGTACATTGTAAACACTAAACACCCGCGCATCTAATAATTTCGGTTTCGCACGAGAAAATTGCGAACGCGAACGATTATGCTGCGATACTCACTCCATACAGGAGCGATGCATGCACAGCGAGGAACAACACGACCATTTTTCCTCACTTAAACAATCTAAAAAGAAAATCTTATCGCGCGTCTTCACCACAATATGAAGTAGTAGTCTTTAGGTCAATCCACACAGGAATGAGCTGAACGCGGCGCTTAGAGTTATATTTACTGAAGAATGTATTGTAGGATCATGATTCATTTTGGTCATATAACTTTTTGATTTTGAATCATATCGACTAGACTTTTGCACTATTGTTCGCTTCACGCGGAAAGCAAGCAATGGATCATCCATGTCAGATAATCGATCAATGTTTCTTCTCAAAACTTAATCTAGTCTGCAAAAAAAAAGAAGTCAGCGCCGTTACTTGAAGTGACGGACTATACAAAGTGTGCTTTAGAGAATACAAAATAAAGTCTACGACTATCTAAGTCATGCTATTTTACAACAAACATTCACAATAAAATAATAGCATGAAACAAGCTCACCCATTTATGTGTCTCCATCACTGGTTGTCTGTGTATCTCGACGTTGAACAAATCACAAAGGCAAGCGCGCACTAATTTGGATGATTAGCTGCAAAGCTACCGCACAACTCCAATCTTTAGCTACCGCACGACCGAACCACCCGGGGTCCACCCCTAACGTAGCTAATTTCGGCTCTAACACATGCGTGCCATAAACTAGCTGTATATGTAATGTATCCTTACATATGCATCTACGCGAATGCTTTAAAATCGCGACTTCGATTTGGTGCTCCGCGAAGGCACCGCCGGCACATAATGATAAAATGCGAGGAAAAAAAAAAAGAAAAATAACGAACACACGCGAGGCGCGAGGCTTCGCTGCTGTCGAACTACCGCACACTACCTGAACCCTGAGACGAGACTCGCGAAGAGGAAAAAAAGCAACGTCAAGTGCAGCCCAACTGAGCTGTCAGTTGTAGCCCGTTTGATTACGTTACCTAAAACGAGGAAAGTATTGCTATTCGAGATAAATTCTGAAGCCAAAATTCACTCCGAGCAGCATTTTCTTCTCCTGTACTGTCAAAAATAAATTGAAAACAAAATATTCCAATGATAACTTTGCTTGGCGATTGTTGGCGAGGCAAAATTTCACCTCAACATGATTTTGTGCGTGAATGGGATTCAGTCTCACTGCATGTGAGGTGATGCGGTCACGTACGTGTTTGAACCACCAGCCCAAAACATAATGTCAACACAGATAGGAAGAAGAAGAAAATAACAAAGTGGAGAAAAAGAAGACCGTCTTCGCGAGTCTCGTCTCAGCCTGAACCCTGCTGATGCTTCATGTTTCTGATAAACAAACGGCATTAGAGCATGCATTATTGGTGTGCTCTTATGAGCCAGTTTACGAGACGTTTCGAATCAGCTGATCGCTCATTTCATGAATGAAGATTTGACAGGAGGTTGCGCCCAAGCCCGTGAGTGTTAATATCAATATCAACACTGTTGTCGTTTCGTAAAATAGACTATTGCGTCATTGAATCAATTTTATCACGGTTATTGGTGGATAAAATTTTAAATACATATACGTCGCGAAAAATTGTAAAATTATAAATGGCACTGTAGCACTGTAGCTATGGGATGAGATTATTTATGGAAACTCAATACGCGTTACCGCAAACACGCAGTATAAATTCGCAAAAAAATGATGTAACTGCAAAATTCCGCGAAACATTTACGAAAATTTCGTTTCGTTTCGAAAAATACCGAGTGATTTCGGATTTCGTTTCGATCTCACGTAACATTTTCGAATTCCGTTTCGATTCGTACCGCATCCTATCAGAAATTTTGTATTTCGTTTCGTTTCGTTTCGCCATGAAAAAATCCCATACCGCATACCCTTATGAAAAACACAGTTAGAGTTACAGTTAGAGCTTGAGACAAGAAGCAAAGAAAAGTCGTGAGTACCGATAAAGCTTGTACAGGGCTCATAAAAGAAATTAGCATTATTTTTTTCTAAACGGAAGTTAAGATGAGGTGAAACTATTGTAGTTTTAGAAGGCGCAGTAGCATAACGTCCGAGGCCATAATGTCCCAGTAATTTATGGCGCATTTTCCCGTGGCATAACGTCCAAACATGCACGTCACGAAGTCCAAGGGAAGAAGGCACATAATATATTATGACGCACCCAAACTTCAGGGCGTTATTTCACAAGAAAAAAAACGCGACTTAACTAGTGCTATGGCTTCAGAGAAGCAATAATTGCACGCGGACACAATACTGTTAACTATTAACTTTATTGATTATTAGATACGCTAGTTTACACTGATATGCGAGAGTGGATTTAGGATCGACTGATCGGTCCAACCGTTGGATGGTGAAAGAGACCGACTTCCGTTAGAGTACATCTAAGAAGCCTATTGCTATAAAATACTCATGGTACTACATGGTTGGTACCATTATTATAGGTAATCGAGGGATACTACAACTACCTGGACAGTATGGCTTCGGACGTTGTGATCCGGTCCCGTTATAGAACGTCAGTAAAAAATAATTGAATTATTTTAAATACAAACCTAAAAACTTTGTAAAATTTACACAAATGTATGAAAATTTCTCAAATAAATGTTAGGAAGCCACAAAATCTTAAGAATTCATTCAAAATCAAACCAACAAACAAAGAACAGGCAACAGGATAAAGTTTTTAGATGATTAATTGTGTAAATTTAAATAGATATTAAAGAATTCAATCAAAATCTTGCAAAGCTTTGAAAGAGAAACCTCATTTCTAGACATAATTCAACAGAAGAGATTCAACTTCAATCCTCCGAGTGCGCCGTATTTTGGAGGCTATGGGAGGCGGTGATCAGGTCTGCTAAGGCGCCTTTACTTAAAATAGTAGAAGAAAAACCGGTTCCACCTGAAGGGTTTAACACGCTGCTTGTTATAGATAGAAGGCTGTCCAAACTCCTAACCGTTAACGCCTATGTCCGACGATCCCAACGATTTGGAGCCATTAACCCCTGCCCATTTTTAATCTGATTAAGCCTTCAGGCTCTCCCGGAGTTAGAGCTGGAACTGTTTCCGCCCACATTGCCATCCGAAACTCACCGTTGGAGTAGCTATATGAACGTTTCCCAACATTCCCCTACTATAAACGCAAAGTTCTTCGCACAATGTTGTTCATCCAAAAAGTTTTTCTGGTGATTCCTCCAGGATCTCCGTCTGTAGAAGATTCCTACTGAAATTTTGTCTGGAGATTCCTTCAGGAATTCCAACTTGAATTCCATCGGGAACTCCTCCAAGAATTTACTTCTGTGCTTTCAACCTTGGATGCCTTCTGTTAATTCTCCCAAATTTCTTTATGGGCTTCTTCTGAGGATTTCTCCAGGAAAATCTCCTGAAGCTCCTTTACGGATTCCCACAGCATCTTAATATGAGAACAGGAACTACTAAAGGATTCCCAGAAGCAACTCCTAAAGGAATCCTAATACGAAGTCCTGTAAGATTCCTGAAGTGAAAGCCTGAAATTAGACATACGCTAACACATACTATGAGCTTATCTACATATTAGAAGAACAAACGGGTTCACATGGAATACGGCTGACTAAGGGAAAAGACTATCTTTGATGTTTACCGAATATCAAAAATTAATGATTGCTTTCTTCCTCGTTCTAAGGTAACTCCAACTGCGGGCTTCAACATAAAATCCGTAGTCTCCGATGGTTTCAAACTCAATGTATGGGACATAGGCGGCCAGAGCAAGATTCGACCCTATTGGAAAAACTATTTCGAAAACACCGATGTACTGGTAAGACCTGTACCCCCTTGATACGACAAAGGGCAATTTACCAATCTTCTCGCATTCCAGATCTACGTAATCGACTCGAGCGATCGGAAACGCCTCGAAGAAACCGGCGACGAACTGGCCGAACTGCTCCTGGATGACAAACTACGGCAGGTTCCGCTGCTGGTGTTCGCCAACAAGCAGGACATTGCCGGATCGCTCAAAGCTTCGGAGATAGCCGAATGTTTGAAGCTGGTCAAGTTGAAGGACCGCACCTGGCAGATTCAGGGCTGTTCCGCCCTGGAGGGTACCGGGATAAAGGTGAGGCTTGCTTAGGTAAAACATAAACAGAGAAGTTTATGACATGTTTTAACTTATTTTCAGGATGGAATGGACTGGGTTTGCAAGAGCATTAAGAAGTAAATAGTTCTGTGTAATATGATTTAGGATAAATTCCCTTTTATAATCTCTTAACTGTGGCCTTGTGCGTCTTTCACTGATCGTGTTATGTCTATATTATGTGTCATCGCGTTCGCAGGAACTCAAAATTGCAAATTGCAATGCTTTTAGAAACGTGTCTCTTCACAACAGTGCAATATGGTGTATTATCCCGAAATAAAATCCAGTAAACAACGCATGATGTTCATTTATGAAAGATTGTTTTACTTTTGTCTAGTTTTGTTTTCGAGTAAATCTTTTCCGAAATCCTGTTTCATGTGTACCTTTCAAGCCCAATTTTGACCTAGAACACAAAACCAATTGAATACCAACGAAAATGACAAGAAGTTTACGATTGATAAGAAATTCATTTTTCTACATTTTTTAGGATTTAAAATTAAATGTTTTAGTATAGGTACTCTCTCATATGAAGTAAAAAGCTCCTGCTACGAAAATGATGGTGAATTATCAAAACGAAATCATTAAAAGTCATGACATAGATTTTTGTTAATTAATTTATTTTTTGGATTTTTGTTGTTTTTGGGTGCGATTTCCAAACCTTCAAGACGGGCTCACTGATCCGAACTTCCAAGCACATCATGACCGAGTTTTGAAATTCACATTTAAAATTGCAAAAGGCACATTTCGTATTTCCTCCTCTTGTTTCGATTTTTTTGCATACCAACCCAGCTGAACGGTTCACTCACATGGCTGCTACCGTTACGCGAAACGAGCTTGTTTTAAGTCTAATTTTCTTTTCCTCCTCCATCTAGAGGAGCGGTGCGTTTTGCGCGCGCAATCGATTTCGTTACCGGCGTTCCGCTTTGAACTCCCTTATTTTGCCCATCACCACACGTCTTTCTGTATGCATATATGAATGAATATCGCCTCCAATAGCCAATCAAATGTAAATTTCAAAACACACGGTGTCGATTTATGTGCGCTTCATACACGTTTCCGTGCTTGTTTGTCTACTTTCTTTTCAACTGAGATAGTTTTGCCTTGGAAATCGCCCGATTTTCTGCCTGTTTCTTGTAACAATCACATTTTTTATGAACAACTCCACCTTCGCCGCATTGCTTCTATCCTCCGCCTTCTACAGTTCATTGTGTGGATACTCCGTGGACACTCGGTATTCGTTCTCGTGGTATTCTACGCAGTCGACCGGATGTTTGACCTACAAGATTGATAGAGAAAGTATTAAAATACGAGTACGCTAAGATTTTTTTTTTGCACTGTTTATATCGTTCGGTAGACAACTAATTTTCAAAGATGTTATCCAAAAGTTGTTGCATGTAAGGCCCTTAAGATTTACAATCGCAATCAATGGATTTTTGATGCATTACTTATACGGTGTAACATCCTACAGGTCTATAAATCATTGTTCTGTTTAGAACTAGTTGCCAAAGATGCTCTAGGTCCTCCAAGTACTTCCGCGAGTAAAGGCCTTAAGATCTACAAGCGAAATCAATTAATTGTTGATACATTACTGATGCAGTGTAACATCCTACAGGTCCATGGGGCATAGTTCTGTAGAGAGGTAGTTTTCAAAGATTTTCTAGGTCATCCAAAAACTTCCGCGAATGAAGGCCTTATAACCTATCTGCGTAATCAATGCTTTATTGTTCCATTACTGTTGTGCCGTAACATCCTACAGATCCGTGGAACATATGTGAATAGAGAACTAGTTTCCAAAGATGTTCTACGTTATCCAAGAACTTTAGCGAGTAAAGGCCTTAAGATCTACAAGCGCAATCAATGGCTTGTTATTGCATAATTGAGGCAATGTATCATCCTGCAGTTGATGGACCTATAGTCCATATAGACCTACAGTAGGAATGTAGAGAAGTAATTTTCAAAAATGTTCTAGTTTATCCAAGAACTTCCGCGAATAAAGACCCTAAGATCTATAAGTGTAAGCAATGGGTTGTTGTTACTATGCTGATGCGGTGTAACATCCTATAGGTCCATGTAGTATGTTTCTATAAGACCTGTTTTCCAAAGGTGTTCTAGGTCATTCAAAAACTTTCACGAGTAAAGGCCTGAAGGTCTACAAGCGTAAACAATCGATTGTTGTTACATTACTAATACGCCGCAACATCGTACAGGTCCACGGAGCATGGTCCCCTAAAGAACTAACTTACAAAGATGTAGGTAGGTAATCCAAAAGCTTCCGCAAGTAAAGGTGTTAAGATCTACAAGCGTAATCAATCGTCTTTGTTACATCACTGATACGTGGCATCATCCTACAGATCCATGGACCATGGTTCTGTAAAGAACTTATTTTCAATGGAGTCCTAGGTTTTTTTATTCTTCAATCACTTACCCTAATTTACAGCGCTTTTGTCCACTAGGGCACTGCTAGAACGATTCCAATTGGCGGCTGCACTTGCACTTTGTACAGCGCTAAAGTGTATTATTTTCTAATTGTACTGTATCGAACTGGTTGCCGTTGCGCTGCTTTCACTTACTACCTTATCATGGTAGAATGATGAACACGAGGATGTTGATGTGTGACTCTAGTTCCTTCTCCAGTCCAATTAGGGGTCCTGGGCTGGGATCGAACCCATCACCATTCACTTATGAAGTGAAAGTGTAGCCACTACGCTACGGGCCCCGGCATAAAGAGTCCTAGGTTATCCAAGAGTTTTTACGAGTGAAGGTCGTATGACCTACAAGGGTAACCAATTGCTTTTTCAATTGTGTTGGGTCGGTGTTACAGCCTTTCAGATATTATTGCCTCTAACTCAAACCAATAACTCGTAGAAGTTCTTGTAGGCTAAATCTTTGAAAATTAAATATTCAAAAAACAATGCTCCAGGCCCATGGATGGTACGATGATGCACCGTTTCAGAAATGTAACAATAATCAATTAATTACGCTTGCACATCTTAAGGTCATGACTCACGGAAGATCTTGGATAACCTAGAACATCTTTGGAAACTAGTTCTTTACAGAACAATGCTTTATTGACATTTAGGACGTTGCACCGTATCAGTAATTTTACAACAATTCACTGATTACGCATGTAGATCATAAGACCTTTACTCACGGAAGTTTTTGGATGACCTAAACCTTGATGACCTAAACCTTTTCGAAAAGTAGTTCTCTACGAAACAACACTCCGTGGACCTGTAGGGTGTTGCACCGTATCAGTAATAACAACCAATTGATTATGCTTGTAGATCTTGAGGCCTGTATTCGTCAGAGTTCATAAAGGACCGCAAATATTTTTGGAAATAACTACTGTACTAAACAAATTTTCATAGATCTGTAGAATGTTACGCATCAGAATAAGGATAACAAAAATCCATTTATTACGTATGAGCTTCATGCCCCACCCAAACCAAGCATTATATCCTTTTTAACACTTCGTGACAGTCTCTTTGACCCTTCGCTTCGTCCGTCTAAACCGTTCGTAACACCCCTAAGCATTCTCTGGAACCCTCCATAAAACTAGTATGCACTCCCTTCCCCCCAAACCTTTAAAGCAAAACCCTTCCAAAAGTACAAAAAATCAGTGGGAGTAGAATTTCTTCCAAGGGTGCCTCTGGATATGTCTTCCAAAATTTCTCCAGGGATTCTTTTAGAAATTCCTTCGAAACTTTTTTCAAAGATTTCTCCGGAAATTCATGGACTCCTTCAAAAGATCTTGCAAAAATTCGTTCGGAAATCTTCTTAACATATTTATTCAGAAAATCCACTAAGAAGAATTGCTCCAGATATTTTACATCGAATTCTTCTAAAAAAATAACCCTGCATGGACTGCTCCAGAAATTCTTCCAAATATTTTATTTTTTCTTTAATAACTCCTAGGATTCCTTGAGAAATTTTCTTAGATATTTTTACAGATATTTTTCTGGTGATTCCTTTAGAAAATCCTCCAGAGTTTTTTTTCAGAAATTCTAGTGGAAGTTTTTCAGAAAATTCTCCGAAATGTCGTCTAGCATTTCCTTCTAGATTCCTTCAGAAATTCCTGGAATTCCGTCATGGTATGTTCCAGAAAATCCTCAAGGGATTTTTTTACTCGTCCAGGGATTCCTTCAGAAATCACATAAGATGTGTTTCAGAAATTTTTATAGGGTTTCCTTTAGGACAATCCTTCAGAGATTCAGACTCCTCAAAAACCTTTTCATAGCTATTTAAAAAAAAACCCCAACATATTTTTGCAATTTTTTTTCCAAAAATGTGATTATTTCTTCACGGATTCTTCCAAAATTTAAAAAAATGTAAAAAAAAACTTGAATATATTGCTTTAGAATTTGTACTCTGAAATTTTTCAAAAATTTCTCCAGATCCTCCCTCATAAATAATTTTATAAACTTCTATATAGTTATCCACAAATTTTCTAAAGGATTTGCTTAGATTTTTTTCAAGGATTTCTTTGGGAATTCTTCCATGGATTAATTTAAAAATGCGACAGGCGAGGCCACAGGTTCTGTTTTCAGAAATTCTACCAGGGATGCTTTCAAGAAGTTTTCAGGAATGTCTTCTGAAATAAGTTTTAAAGTTCGACAGAAATTTTCAGTTAAAAAAGTTCAAATTTTACAAAGTTTCTCATAAAAATCTATAAAAGCGTTTCCTTCAGAAATTCTCCTAGAAACTCCTCCAGAAATGTTGAGATTAATTCATATGGAAATTTTTTCTTGGATTACTCCATGAATTCGTTTAAAAAATACCACAGGTTATTTTTTTTCGGAAGACTTTCAAGAAGTTTTTAGGAATTTCTTCTGAAATTAGTCCAGAAGTTTCTTCAAGTATTTCATTACAAAATCTTCCATCCATTCGTAAAAAAATCATCGATTCCTGAAGAAAAATCCACGGTTTTTTGGTAAATTTTTGAAGGGACACCATTCAAAATTCTCTTGGTCTTTTTTCAGAAATTCTTCCAGAGATGCTGTTAAGAAATCTTTCATAGAATCTTTTCCATAAGAATTCTCCCAAAGTTTCATTCAGAAGTTCTTCTACAAATTCCTAAAAAAAAGTTTCAGAGATTCTTTAAGAAATTTCTTTAGAGGTTCTTTCAGACATTTCTCCCAGAACTTCTTGCTTGAAACTTTTTCAATATCTGTAAAAATATCTGCTTGGATTGCTACAGAAATTTCTTCTGAGTTTCCTTCTGAAATTGCTCCAGAGGTTCGTCTACGAAATTTCTCTGATTATTTCTCTATGATACATTGCATGGAATTCCTCGGAATTTTCTGCCCTGAATTATTCCAGAAATCCTTACAGAGATTCTCTCGCAAAATCTTCCATGAATTCCTTCGGAAATTCTTTCAGAAATTTCAGAATATCAGAAGTTGTCTTTATAAACTCTTGCAGGAATTCCTTTAGATAATCTCTAGGGATTGCTTCCAAAATTGCATTTAAACTTCTGCAAGGGCGGCTCCGCTAAAAAATCTACCATGAATTTCTTCAAAAACTGCTTATTGGATTTATTTAAAATTTCCTTCAGAGATTCTATCAGACAACTTCCCACGGATTCCTTCAGAAATTATTGAAGCGATAATTTCAGCAGCAATTCTTCGTGTGATTCTTTAGGAAGTTCGTCCAGGGATTCTTTCTTCAGAAATGATCCTTTAATGGATTCCATCAGAAGTTTCTCCTGCGATTGGTTTGGAAAATTTTCTATGAATTTATGTGCAAAATTCTGCAAGGATTTACAAAAAAATACAAATTTCTTCAGAAGACTCACAGGATTTTTTCACAGGTTTAATTTGGTTTCCCCAGAATTTTTTCCCAGGTATTCCTCCAGAAGTATTTCATCACAAACTCTTCCAAGAACTCCTTCACGAATTTCTCCAAGAATTCTATCTTGGATTCCATTGGAAAATTTCGAAGAAAAATCTTCAGAACTTTTATCAGGAATTCTTTCAAGAATTCTTCCAAAAATACAAGGATTCAACAGGATATTTTTTGTGAATACCACCAGGGAAACAATTAGAGATTCCTAGAGAAATCTATTCAGAAATTCCGTCATGATTTTCTCCTTTTATTTCTCCAGAGTAGTATTTTCAAGATTTGGTCCAAAATTTTAGCAGGGATTTCTCAAGAAATTTTTGTTTTTTAGAAATAACTATTTTATATATTTTCTGTAACTCCACGAATTCTCCCTGGAAATTCTTGCGGGAGTTTCTCCTGGAATAGCCTCAAGAGCTCCTCAAGAAGTTCTTCAAGGAATACTTGTGGGAGTCCCTTCGGGTGCACACTGGGGCAGGATTGAAAATACACGGAAAAAACCTCTAGCTCGTCGAGATGTCGAGATCCACACTTGGTGACTTCGGAGAAAATATTTCTATGAACAAGGTCGATATTCTGAACGGTAGCATATTTTTCTTACGTTATTTGCATAAAATTCCTATATGTCATTTTGGCCATCTTTCATTTTAGCGGTATGGTGTCTTCGGCAAAGTTGTTCGGCTATTTATGCTAAAAAAGTCTGCCGAAGACGTCAAATTTCCAAGGCCTACTATTCTTGAGATATTGGCCTGTTTGTTTTCATGGTTCACTTGGCATCTTACAACGTAGTTAATTATCAGCACAAATTTTGTACTAATTTACCAAAAACAGTAAACTTTGAACCCTATTTTAAAAAAATCATCAAATATCATGTCTTTGAAAAAAAATTATATAAAAGCTAATGTATTTTTTAGATGATAGCCGATGAAAAAACTTGCCCGAACTTGCCCGACTGCAAGAACGTCCTATATCCATTTTGCGTGATTTTGGGGAAGAGACGAACCAGCCAAGGGCTGAAAGTCTCTCTAATAAAGACAAATCAATCAATCAATGATTTTGGGGAACATTCTATATAAAATCAATGCATTATTTATTTTTCCAACCAATTTCCTCGATAGGTATATGTTTTATTTTAGTATTTTTCACTATTATAACTCGAAAACGGACATTAAATTAGTTCAAAAACATTTTTAATTGAAAAAAATCGATTTTAGGTAAGTATTTTACAAACCGGCCAATATCTCAAGAATAATAGGCTTTGGAAATTTGACGTCTTCAGCAAACTTTTTCAGCATAAATAGCTGATCAACTTTGCCGAAGACACCATATCGCTGAAATGTAATTTGGCCAAAATGACTTATAGGACTTATATGCGAATAACGTAAGAAAAATTGACTACCGCTCAGAATATCGACCTTGTTCATAGAAATATTTTCTCTGAAGACACCAAATGAGGATCTCGACATCTCGACGAGCTAGAGGTTTTTTCCATGTATATTCAATCCTGCCCCAGTGTGGGGTGTTCCCCCAGGAATTCTTCCAGAGAGTTCCACCAATAGTTTCCGGGAGGAACGCCTGGAGGAACTTCCAGAGGAATTCCTGGAGGAATTTCCGGAGGAACTCCTGAAGGAATTTCCGGAGGAACTCCTGGAGGAATTTCCGGAGGAACTGCTGGAGGAATTTTCGAAGGAATTCCTGGAGAAATTCCTGAAGGAATTTCCGGAGGAATTCTTGGAGGAATTTCCAAAGGAATTGCTGGAGGAATTTACGGAGGAACTCATGGAGGAATTTCCGCGGGAACTCCTGGAGGAATTTTCGCAGGAACTCCTGGAGAAATTTCCGAAGGAACTCCTGGAGGAATTTCCGGAGGAACTCCTGGAGGAATTTCCAGAGGAACTCCTGGAGGAATTTCCGGAGGAACTCCTGGAGGAATTTCCGGAGGAACTCCTGGAGGAATTTCCGGAGGAACTCTTGGAGGAATTTCCGGAGCAACTCCTGGAGGAATTTCCGGAGGAACTCCTGGAGGAATTTCCGGAGGAACTCTTGGAGGAATTTTCGCAGGAACTCCTGGAGAAATTTCCGGAGGAATTCCTGGAGGAATTTCCGGAGGAATTCCTGGAGGAATTTCCGGAGGAATTCCTGGAGGAATTTCCGGAGGAATTCCTGAAGAAATTTCCGGAGGAATTTCTAGAGGAATTCCTGAAGGAATTTCTAGAGGAATTCCTGAAGGAATTTTTGGAGGAATTCCTGGGGGAATTTCCAGTAGAGTTGCTGGGGGAATTTCCGGAGGAACTCCTGGAGGAATTTCCGGAGGAACTCCTGGAAGAATTTCCGGAGAAATTCCTGAAGGCATTTCCGGAGGAATTCCTGAAGGAATCTCCGGAGGAATTCCTGAAGGAATTCCCGGAGGAATCTCTGAAAAACTCCTGCAGGAATCTCAGGAGAAATCGCCGGAGAAACCCCTAAATGAATCCCTAAAGGTATCCTGGAAAATCTTCAAACGAATCCCTGAAAGAATCTCGGATTATTCTTTGGAAGGGTTCCGGGTTATCCGAACTCCATTAGGACGGAAGAGTCATTTGGCCTAACGCCATTTAGCCGAATGCCGTTTGGCCGAAAAAGGAATGTTATTTAAACTTAAGTGATTATGCCACTTCTAATTTCTACGTCAGTATAGCTCGAAAGCACAGTTCATGATTTAAAGAAAAAAATCTCTGAGATACACCAACTAAAATTTGCGCAATCAACGCCGGACCGAACGCCTTATAATCCTTGTGATTATAATTCGACTAAACGGCAATCCGCCAAACGACTCATTCGGCCAGATAGCATTCGACCAAATGGTCGGACACCCTCTAAAAAAACGCGAAAGAAATCTCTGAAACATATCTTGAAAATCTCGGGAGATGCAGAAGAATTAAGAAAACAAAATACCGTCGTGCGGGGTGTCATTGGGCCAAAGCGGGGTGACATTGGGCCTCTATTCCGCACGTTTAGAATATGACAGGAATGCATATTGTGTGCTAGACTACAAGAATACATACAAGATACACATGGTATCTTCCGTCGGATTCTCTGACTTTCATTGAATCCGTGGGGTTGATGGACTAATGTTACCCTCTAGGCCCAACGTCACTCCGAACGACGGTAGTGAAGGAATTCCTGAAAAAAAATCCTGGAGGCATCCAGGAAGAAATCCAACGAGAATCTCATAAGAACTCAAGGAAGGAATTTCGGGATAAATCACTGATGAAGTCCCAAGAGGAATCCCTGACGGAAGTACAAAAGAAATATCTGAATAAATCTCAAGTGAAATCTTCCAAGAATCCCTGGAGCTATCGATGAAGGAATCCGTAGAAGAATCCATGAAAACACTCTGGAGGAATTCCGAAAGAATCTCGGGGAAATTCCTTTTGGTATGTATACGGGAAAGAAACTCTCGAAAGAATACTTACTGGAAAGAATTCCAGGAGAACTTCTAGAACGAATTCTTAAAGCATTCTCTGGTAGAGTTCCGAGACAAATCCGTATGAGAATCTTAACAGAAATCCATGAACGAATATCGGGAGCAATTACTGAATGATTTTTGAACAAATTGTTC
The DNA here is from genome assembly GCF_035046485.1 of Aedes albopictus. Classification (NCBI taxonomy): domain Eukaryota; kingdom Metazoa; phylum Arthropoda; class Insecta; order Diptera; family Culicidae; genus Aedes; species Aedes albopictus. The sequence continues at coordinate 249,037,314 of NC_085136.1, forward strand.
AGTATACCCTTTATGTAAGATAATGACAGCCGTTATTATTAATTACATAAGTGCCATATAGTACGATATGTTTAACGGAAAACCTTTTCAATACATCGCTCTTATATGCACTTGAACGGTTTTGTTGAAGGCGACATCTTTGTTTCTCTTCGCTTTGTCGAAATATTAGGAACCTGAAGTTTTGAAACTTCTTTCTATAAGTCATGAATGCTCAGAATTTCATTGCATTCAGATCATGGAATACGGAGATATAACAGTTCAAAATTGGCTATCAGATAATTTTACCTTTTTTTAGAATCTTTCTAGCTTCATGTAGAATAGCCCGTTCTTTCCTAAACTTGGACCATTGATAAACTATTAATTGAGCAACTTACAGTAAAAATTTGAGAATTTTTGATGCACTTTTCGTAAAGTTACAGCAAGTTCACCATTGTTTTGAAAGGGAAAATTCTGCCTCAATCGTTTTGTCTATCCCCTATACAGGGTGTTAGGTTCGTGAGTGCAAACTTTTTAAAGAGTGATAGAGGACCATAAATGGTGAAAAAAAAGTTCTACGCATTTGGTCAAAATCTCAACCGTTACGTAGTTATTGAACTTTCAATGTTTTTGATTATTATTGCCTCAACTGGCTTTAACTTTAAAATGGTCAAACTTATCACAGTTTTTATATCATTGTTTGGGAGATTATTGAATTTTCTATCAAATGGCATCTTTGAATCGATTGGTTTAGTTAAATAACAAAATTTTGTAAAGCAAAGACCTCAAAAGTAGTGTGTTTTAATTTGTTTTTGTCAATTATCTTTGAAAAATGCGTTTAAAACAAAAATTCTTTCTTAGGCAGAGTTGTGGCCCCTGTTCCGCTCTAGAATTCGTTCTTTGACACCAAACTTCTATCTCTTATTGTTTTCTTGCAATTTTGGTTTAAATATGTGGCACAGTGCGCAAAAAAGTGCTTACCTTGACAGTTGCAAATTTATGATCTGAAATGCGATGTTTAAATCGAAATTGCAAGAAAACGATAAGAGATAGAAGTTTGATGTCAAAGAACGAATTGTAGAGTAAAACAGGGGCCAATACTTTGCCTAAGAAAGAATTTTGAATTATTACGCATTTTTAAATTGACAAAAACAAATTAAAACGCACTACTTTTGAGCTATTTGCTCTAGAAAACTTAGTTATTTAACTATATAAATCGATTCAAAGATGTCATTTGATAGAAAATTCAATAATCTTTCAAATAATGGTAAAAAACTGCGATAAGTTCGACCATTTTAAAGTTATAGACGGTTAAGGCAATAATAATCAAAAACATGGAAAGTTCAATAACTACGTAACGGTTGAGATTTGACCGTATGCATAAAACAACTTTTTTCACCATTTATGGTCCTCTATCACTCTTAAAAATGTTTGGACTCACGAACCTAACACCCTGTATAGCGGAAAAAGTTTGATCAGATAAGCATACTTGCAGAAAACACTAAAATGTTAGCTGTTGTTGTACAGCGACATTGTCATTATTTTTGTGCCATGGTTAAAATTTGTGTCGCTGGTACAAAATATTGCAAATACAGTTTTTGAAATAAACAAAACGCAAATTCTGGTAGAACAAGATACGCGATCTTCAAATGTCATAGATTTTACCCACCTCACAGTTGTGCGGATCGTTGATGATGGCGAACAGCGTCCAGAAGGGTGTTCCCGTTCCCTGACTGATGAACCACGAGGCCGCCATGCTGCCGAATCGGGTCACGCCCTGCTTGAAGCCGCCGAGCGCCCGCTTCTCGTTCGGATCGTGCGAATTGATTTCGCACAGAATGTACTTATCGCAGTGGGGCGTCTGGATCGCATGCCGGTAGGCACGATGAACTTTCAGCACCGGTTCAATTACCTGGATAAACGCGGAGAGAGAGAGAGAGAGAGAGCACAAGAAACGCATCATTAGCAATTCGGAACACGTGCGGCTTTGTTCAGACCTCCAAATTTAGCGTATCGGTCAGCTTGTCGGTCATTTCGGTGACGTTGTACTGCTTGAGGAACTGCTTGGCTTTGCCCAGCTTGAGCAGATCCTTGACGTAGTTGACGGCCGGCTTGACGTACGTCACCGAGTTGATCTTGACCTGCAGGTGCTTCTTGGCGACGTGATCGATCAGGTTGGAGATGCTTTCGCTGGGGCGGTCGATATCGAGCAGTGCCTGCTTGGGATAGCCCTGCGACTGGAGGAAGCCGTTGGCCATCATCTGTCCGGTGGCGACGTACCTGAAAAGAAATATAAGGCGGAAAGTATATTAAAGTCTGAAATATGAAACAGAGTGAACAGAACGCGTCCTAGACTCACAAGATGAGTAAGGAGAAATAAAAAATCGACATTGATTGATTTTTTTTTTCAATCGGTTCAAAAATGACTGAGTTATAGTAGCAAGTGCCCAAAATAGGTGCGCCTGCCCAAATGGTCCCAGACCCTAGTAGGTTCTTGGGGGTTAAAGAGATGTTTTAGGAGGGTTCCAAAGAAATTCAATAAGGCTTAAGATGCGTTCAAGGATTTATAAAAGTATTGCTTCAAAAGCATTCCAGGGGAATTTCATGGGGGTTTGAGATTTATTTTAGGGGGATTTAAACCCTTTCAGAAGCGTTTTAAGAGGTTTAAGGGGTGTTTTAGAGGCGTTCAGGGAGCTGAATAGCAGTACCTGAAACCTCCTGAAACACTACTTAAAACCCCCTGAATCGCTCCTGAGACTCCCTGGACCCTTCTGAAACCGTCTGAGACTCCCTGAAATGCCCATGAGATCCACGGCAGCGCTCGATGTTCTCATTAATCATGCCCCTCTGCATATCATCTTAAACATGAAGCACTTTCTTGCACTTGCCGCCTATCGGCACTCGGTTTACTAGGGGCAACTTCTGTAAACACAAACCTTCTTGTTTCGACTTTTGGTAAATTGGGATAAAGTTGTCCTTGCTCCAAGCGATCTTAGATTTGCTTGTAGTTTACCGTATATAAGTAACATTGTCCACGAAATGCCGGGGCCCGTGGCGTAGTGGCTACACGTTGGCTTCATAAGCAGATAGTCATGGGTTTGATCCCAGCCCCGGAACTTTCGTCAGTTGCTCTTTCCCCCTGAGAGCAGCTGACACTGACCCTCTTCTGAGCCCATGGCTCAAATGAACCCGGATACTTGGACATCGGCAAACGGCAACCCATAATGGACCCCAATCGGACTGGAAACAGGAACAACCAACAGCCACACATCAACATCCTCGAGATCATCATTTTACCATGATAGGGTAGAAAGTGAAAGCAGCGCAACAGCCACCAGTTCGATGTAGTACAATTAGAAATAGAATACATTTAGGCGCTGTACAAAGTGTTGTGTATGTACAACTTCCAATTGGAATCGCTCACGCAGTGCCCTAGTGGACAATAGAGCTGTAAATTAGGTTAAGTGATTGAAGAATAAAAAAAAATTGTCCACGAAATTCCCTTCCCTGGAATCCATTATATGTTTCACTGTTCGCTCTCTTCTCGAAGGTCTGGTGCTGGTGCTGGTGTCAACTCTCGTGAGTGAATGCTACATCAGTTCTACATTCGCTTGGTAGACACTGTACCATTTTTCAGGCCGAAGTATTTGCTCTTATGTGCAGAGTGCAAGCAGCACTTCAGCATTACGATATGCTTCTGTTTAGATAGCCAAGCTGTCTATCAAGCACTTGGTTCGGCTATCTCCAGGTCGAAGTTACATATCCTTTGTTGAACTCAAAGTGCGAAGGTAAGTCTGTCGGCGTCGGATGTGTAGTGGTAAGCGTGGTTACCTCTCACCCCAGTCGGTCGGGGTTCAATTCCCGTCGACGCCGATGGGATTTTCTGAGACATAAAATCCGTGATCATGCCTTCCCTCGGATAGGAAGTAAAGCCGTAGGTCCCGGCTCATGTGTTGATGGGTTCGATATATAGGGTCCCAGATGCGGTGCCTATCTCCCTGGGCGTCGGAATTTAAGGCTTAACTCTTAGACCCAGCCGACGTAAAACACAACTGGCGTCGAACGGTGCTATTTGCCCAGAAAAGAAGAAGAAGAAGAAGAAGAGAGTAAGTCTCGGCTTCATAAAAATAATTCACTCTCACTTGTAGCTAGTGGGCACAGCGAGTGTGTTGTGGGTTGGCATCAGGGCTGGTAACCATCTGTTTCGTCACCGACCAACGACGAAAAATTAAAAACGTTCGTCAGCAAATAAAACTCCGTCACTTGCATCATCATCAGCGACCGACAAAGAAACCACGACGAGGATGAACCGAAAATAAAACAGGGAGCTTCAGTTTTCGTCATTCTCTTTTGTCTCCTTTTGCAACGACGAAAAACGAACACGTTTTCGTCACATGGCAACCGATTGCAGACGAAAGGCGAACCAGTCAAGCTTTTATTGATGATTTAACCTCGGTCTTTCGGAGCTGTTGAATTAGCTCTGATGGTATGCTTGTTGTGCTGCCAATCCGAAGGTTTTTGGTTCGATTCCGAATGAAGACGTGTTTCATTTTTGCATATTTTTTTTCTGATCAGCCATTTCCGTGAGGCTGATTATTTGTCTGCCTGCCCTGTTCAGTGCAAGCCACTCAACGAAAATGCCAATAAAGAGAAACGGCAAAACTTTTTCGGCGCGACAAGCAAACTGACTGACGGTGTATGAAAAAAAATATTCAAGAGCTGCTGACTCAATGACGCAAACTTTTTATTGCTCGTCGTCGTCAGTGATTGTGCTTCAGCTACGATGACTATTAACAACCCTGGTTGGCATCTAAGCCGAAAAGAGAGATAGGTTTGTGAAAAAGGGGTGTTCACGTAATGGCTTTGGAGTCAGTTTGGCTTTCTATTCCGCAGAATCATTACTTGTTCTGTGGCTTAGTTGGTTAAAGCGCCGGTCTAGCGAATACGGAGTCATGGGTTCGACTCCCACAAGAACGCGATTTTTTTCACAAATTTCATTTCTCCATTTGTCAATTAGCAACATTTCGTTCCTACTAATTACAAGTGTATCCAGTATGTTTCAGACATACCAGCAAATCTGGATATATACCAGTAAAGGGCAATATGCATCATTGATTTCTAAAGGAGCTCTTTCAGAAATTAGCCCAGAATTTTCTTCAGGGACTTCTTCTGAAGTTTATTCATGAATTCCTACAGGAGTTTCTTCATTGATTAACCCAGGAGTGCCTTAAGAGATTCCTCCAAAAGTTCCTTCAGAAATTCCTCTTGAATTTGAATCAGTGATTTCTATTGATATTTTTGCTCCTCTTGGAGGTTTTTCCAGAAGTTTCATTATGGTTTTCTATATGAGTACCTGCTAGAACGCTGGAATTTTTTCGAGGATGCCTACTGGAATTCCTTAAAGAATTACCACAGGAGTTCCTTCAGTAAGTTCTGTATGAGTCTCTTCAAGGAACACTTCTCCTGGGATTCTTCCTGAAATTCCTTCGAGGATTCCTCTTGTGATTCTTTCGAAATGCCTCATGGTGATAGAGTTTTCCAGGAGTTTTTTTGTGTGTTTCTCTAGAAGTTCCTTCAGGTGTTCATACAAAAGTTCCACAAGGGATTAATCCAGCAGTTCCTTCGAAGATTCCTACAGTATTACTTCCTTGCAGTTCCTTTGAGGGTCTCCCCATTAGTTCCAGGAGGATTTAGGGATGCCTCCAGGAATTTCATCAGGGGATTCTTGAACAGTTCCCTTAAAAATTCCAACAAGAGTTTCCTGAGAATATCCAATTCAAGGATACCCTCAGAAGATCCATCAGGGGTGGATGTTGAAGTTCCTTCAGGAATTCCTACAGTAGGTTCTTTAGAGATTAGTCTACAGGAGATCCTCTAGGAACTCCTTCTAGAACTCCAGCAGGAGGTTCTTCAGGGATTAGTCCAGAAGTTCCTTCAGAGATTCCTCCAGGAATTTCAGCGATTTGTGCAGATGTTCCTTCCGAGATTGCATCTGGAATTCCTGGAAGTGCTCAAAGAACACTAATTTGAAGCGAGGCAAGCCAAGTCCCTGTGGGGACGTAGAGCCATAAAGAAGAAGAAGAAGATGCTTATTGGGTGCTGTCCATAAACTACGTAGACTATTAGTCATCTCAGGACCCCGTCTCTGCAGGGGTCTCTCTAAGAGAAATTCTTGATCCACTAGAGATTCCTACAGAAGTATCTTCAGGAAGAAGAACTGTATCTAAGTAAGTCCATACTTTCTACCCCTTCAATGGACAATGCGACATTTACTACACTAAGAATACAGGTAATGTCACAATAGGTCTAACAGCCGATCGCAGTGACGGATCGCAGTGGACATTCAAATGTAGTAATCTATGTCATTATTGGTCATTAAAGTGCTCAGACTCAGACTACACATTTTTAGTACTGACAACTTCTTAGCTTCGCCAATATTGACTTCATGGTCACCTGAATCCTCTTTTTGGGCACGCCGACTTACGCCGCTGCCGCCACCGCCGAAACGTCTAACCCTAACATGGATAGCGTAGGCATCAACAACCATGCGCTTCCGTGTGTTTCTCAATCTCTTTGCATGAAAAACCGGAAGTTGACAATTTTCATTGGCAAATTAAAAAATTTTCCGCTTGAAGAATGTTTTATGCAAACATATCTTGACACCATTCACCTATAGAAAAAATCAAATCACATTAACCCATTATAAGGCCGACAAAATTAGACGGGTGATGAAGCATACTAGGGCTTATCAGACCATTTTCCTCGCGGTGTACTTTTTGTAATTGCTTCGCGGTGCATTTGTTCAAAATTTCAAAAAAAAATAATTCATTTTTTTTTTAATATGTTCATGTGTTATCTAACGCGAGTTCAGATATTTTCGCACGATTATATGATTTTGAGACTTTCAACAGTTTTGACGAATTCCCTCGTTGATTACTACTAGATTACTGGCATGATTTCATTGATAAATATTGTTTCAATATTTCTGGTGAAATTCTTTTAAAAAGTCCCCTCCCCCTGGATATTCGATCTTGACGCGATGGGAGGGCTTAACCCATTAGCACTTAAGCGCCAGTTCATTCACCACCGCTTGGACTTTGAGCTAGATATATCTAGTTTACGAGTTGAGCGCAAGTGAAGGAATCGCCGTAAGTGCTAATGGGAACCAAAGGAGTATCCGTCGTGCATTTATCACAAGTCAAGAACAAATTATAATTCAGCTTGCATATACCTAATCTTTGCATTCTTTGAATTTTCTCAAATTTAACAATAATTGTTAAATTTAACGTAACGCAAGAGTGGGTAGAAGAGGTCTCTGCGTTACACTCATCATTCGTTACTTGAATTCGTTAGTACACAGGACAGGGGACGCTAGGATAAGTTGACTTACAGCCTTACAGATTAGATTCATTACAATTAGAAAATAATGGACTGATTAGGTAAAGATAAAACTGTTGATTATAGGAGTTTGTATTTGTATTTCTTATTTTTATGGGTTTTGTGAATTTATAAAAGTTGACAAATAATCATTATCATTTTTATTTTTGACAAAAATCAGTTGACTTTGTTTTTATATCTTAGACGGTATTATTTCACTGATCAAAAAAAGCAGGAATTTAGTTAGGACTTAGGACGGTTGACATTGTAAAGGGTTACGATGGATATAATATTACTTCGGACTGAGATGATCTCTGTGATATGCAGAAGACGACTAGCGAAATTAGAAACACAATTTGATACATTATTGACTATATTTTGACAAATAGGGTTTGACAAATTTCTTTACAATATCGAATGGAAGCTCAAAAAGTGTTATCTAACACTAATATGAGAGTTATTTGGAGATGATGCTGGTGCTGTCAATGACTAACATCGGTTATTGACACTATCGGTAATCAGCTTGAAATAATTTTCAGACTGTATTATAAAATAACTGAGGATATTATCTGATTATTGTTTGGGGAAGCTGTCAGAAAAACTAATTGCCCATATCGGCTAAAAACGCTAGTTCTGGTAGCTGTCTTCGAATAATTTTCAGAAATATCAAATCTTTAAAAACTAGCTACGACACATTTTTTTTTTCTTTTTGCTCTTTGTATATTTCTTAAGAATAGTACTCTGAAGCCGTTAACAAAGACATAGACACCCTTTTTTATCTCTGAATGTTGTCCAGTGACTTCGGAGATTTTCGATTATTGAAATATTGTTCAATTATCAAATCATCTTTGGAGCTTCCATTCGATCAAAACACTAGTGCGATGGGAAAAGTTAAAAACAGTATTTTTAAAAACTACTACGACCTAATGCTAATTACTACACACTTTGCTCAAGTTGACGACATCGTCTAGTCCATCGTGAGTATTAGTCCTAGTAGGGGAAAAGTTGGGAAAGGGTCCAGGCTTTGCTATCAGCTGTCCTGCAGCTCCACCTGGTCACTCTTCAAAAAAAAAAAATATTTCTGGTGAAATTCTTTTAAAAAGTCCATTTGTTTTTGGCTGTCTTTTAATCTCACCTGTATCTGAGGAAAATTTCCAGAAATTTCATATGCAAACTTCCATTATTATGCTTGGTATGGCATCGTACACAAATTACGTAACGCTATAGGGGAAGGGGAATTCTAGATTAGCGTTACGCGCCATACAAAATATTTTTGGTTTCATACAAGAGGCGTCACAAGAAGAGGGAGGGAGTCTGAAATCGCCGATTTTGGCGTTACGTTATTTGTGTACAACGCCTAAGTTACTTGAAGAATAATAAAAAAAATCCCTTCTCGGATCGTAGAAAATTTTAGTCAGATTCCTTTTGGGATTCCTAGGATATTTCTCGGATAACGACTACAGCATCGATACCATGCCTTATAATATGTTTCGTATTGGCGATATCCTTCATGAATTTATCAATTTTTTTTTCGAATCTCTTGGTGGATTGGTAGATTACCTCGCGATTATTTTGATTTTTTTTATTTATTTTGTCCAAAGAGAATTTGCCGTAGAGACATTCAACTCACACGCAGAGGAATAAATTGCAAACACTTCTAGTTCAAATCAACCGATTTTTCAGTTTGCTATAGCGACAAACTAATTTCTAGTTTGAACTGAACTGTTCCATTGTTTGATAAAACAATTATTTTCATTTGTGGGATTGCACCACAAACTTCTCTTGCAATCCTTCCTGAAGGGATTCTTTCAGAATTTTTTTGGGGACCCTTCAGGAATACCTTCAGAGATACTTCTAGGATTTCTTTTAGAAATCACTTCCGAATTTATTTCTTATCGTTTCTCCAGAAATATCTTAAGAAATTCTTCATTGAATAACTGCAGAAAATTCTCCACATATCTAGGTATTCCTTTTCTTCGAAAAATTAAATTTCTTCAGAAGCAAAGTTTAGTGATTCCTTCAAGAATTCTTCCAAATTCGTTTCAAATTTCTGCTGGGTTTCCTCCTAAAGTTCCTCTAGTGCTTATTCATGAAAAGGTTTTTGTCGACTTATACCTTCGGTCATTTTGCAATAAATTCTTCTAAGAACTCCTCCAGAAGTATCTCCAGCAGTTCTTCATGCTTCAGAACATCCTCCAATAGGTTTAGGTGTCTTTATTAGAGACATTTTCAGCCCAAGGCATCCTCCAAGAATCCCTCCAGAAATTTAAATATAGATTTATTCAAGAGCTTCTCCAATTAATTTGTCTGCCGTTTATGCTTGGATTCCTGCAGACATTATTTCAAGGATTTCTCCAGAAATTTTTCTGAGATTAAATTCAGAAATTTCTCAAGAAATCTCTTCAGTGATTAGTTAAAAAAAAAAAACTTCACAAGAAATTTTCTTAAATCCCTTTAAAAGTTTCCCATAAAATTCTTCGAGGAATTCGTCTACAGTTATCTCAAGGGTTTCCTTCAGGCAAGGATCGCCTCACTTCATTCATATTCTCTCCTCTATGCCGAAGCGAATCAAGAAAAATGCAGCAAACGGATTGTCGTGATCAAACACGCAACCCCATCATCAGTGGGACGCGAAGCGCAAGCTGCTTGACATGGATATTCGTTGCCGATCGTCGCAGTTTGGATCGCAAGCGAATGAATGAATGGCGAATGGTGACGAATGCTGGTGAGCGATCGAAGCGGCTATTATCATAACTAGAAGAGAATTTCAGCATGTAATGCATACATTTTTAGTGTATTGTTGTTGAAATACTAGATTAGCAAAGAAAATAATAAACATATTTTGAAAACTTCAAAAATTCGTATGCGCAATATCATTCACGAATCGCATCACCGCTCGATCGCTTGCGATGCGAATGTGGACGAATGTCTAATTTCCATGTGTGGCTTCCCACCGTTCGCCGCAGTTTGCTGTCGTCACTGACAAGCAAACACACAAACCAAAGCGACAACCGTTCGCTGCTGGCTGTATTCGAATGTGGAAGAAGATGAAAAGTGGAAATCAGGAACCCTGCCTTCAGGAAGCCCTCCAAAAGTTACATCAGAAATTGCTTCAGAAAATGTTGTTCAGGAATTTCTTCTGAAAATTTACATAAGCTTCTCATGGAATTTCCAGAGGTATTATCTTCAGGAATCCTTAAAAAAAAATCTCCAGTATGTTTTGTATAGTTTCATGTAGTTTTTATGTAAAATCCGTAAAGGAGTATCTGAAAGAATTTCAGGAGTTCTTTCTGCAGCGACCGTGGGAGCAGCACTAAAAAGAAATTTCAAAAAAAAATCTTGAGTAACCCCTGACAAAGTTTCCCAAGGGATTACTGGAGGAGTCTTGGAAGAATTTCCGAGAATATCTTCTGTCTAGTTTCGGTGGAAATACCTGAAGATATTCTTTTGAAAAAATCCTGAATATCTGAAAGAATCATAGGGAAATTCCCGAAGAAATCTTGGAAGATGTTGCTAAATATACCCTTAAGTATTACCTGGAAAAGATGCTTGAGGAACCCTTGGTGGAATCCCTTTAATTTTTTTTAAAGAAATATTTAGAGGAATTTTTGAGAGAATTTCGTATTAAAATTCATGGGATTTCTAAAAGAATACCCGGAGAAATACGTGATTTTTTTAAAGGAAATGCTGGAAGAATCTCTAGAGATACAGTCTTTTATATTTGTAAAATTTAATAGAAAAGCTCATGGGAAACTTCCAAATAAAATTATAATGAAATCAAAAAAAAATGCAAAAAATTCATAAAATACATAAAAAACAAAGTGATAAAAATTTACAGGAAAACAAGCTAAGCTCTACCTTTATTGGTTGCAAAGTTTAAGATGAAACATCTGAAAACCCCATTTTAATTTAGCACAGAAAGTACACGTAGTTTGGGAAAACGTGCTTTTTTGCATTTTTATCATAAATTGAAATTTTTCGTCTAAAACAATCTAACCAATGACGTTGAAGTATAGCCTAGGATATGCCGAACAACTTTGCCGAAGACCGCAAAGTGATCCGACACTTGTGAAAAAAGTTATTACGTGCAGATTTCCCGGTGGTGCTTAACATTTAACATGTAAAGGAATAACATCAATAATAAAATCTCAATTTTTGGCTTAAGTTATCAGGCGAATAACTTTTTTCACAAGCGTCGGATCACTTTGTGGTCTTCGGCAAAGTTTTTCGCCATATCCTAGGCAACACTTTAACGTCATTAGTTACATGGCATTGGACAAAAATTTCAACTTATGAGTAAAATGCAAAAAAGTACGTTTTCCCATACTAACTTCCATACAAATTTTAATCGCGATGCGGAATACGGGGACACAACCAATCGATCCCAAATTTTGCACAGTTGTATTGGACGCTAATATAGAAGGAAAAAGCTTTGTTCCGGGTTGATACGATCAAATTTAAAGTTTCTCCATACAACGTTGACCCTATTCATCCTATTCGAAAACAAGCGATTACGGCACCGATTGATTCCGTTCTTTTTGTTTTCATGGGTGCTCACTTCTAACAAAAAAATACAAAAATAAGAAACAAAACAAACAGCGCTTCAATCCTTTGTTTTTCGTAGGATTAAAATGGTAGCCACATGCTTAATAAGGGAACCAATACCCTACACATTTGATAAAAAAGGAACAAGGTATCACCTGATTTTTTTTTTTTTTTTGGTCGAAAATGTTTTTTGTTTATAAAAAAAAAACATTTTCAAACAACATTTCGATAAAAATGGTTTCTGAAAAAAAGAAAAATATGTTCTATGAGGAAAAAAATCTGGAAATGCATTGATCCTCTGAATGAGTATGAAAACCGATTTTGGAAATATTGCTGCGTTATTTAGTAAAAAATCAAATACTAAAAATGAGAAAATGTATCTAGTTTCGCCTTAAGATTCCTTTACATATGATAAATGTTAAGCTAAACAGAACTCATATTTTTCTAATATAAGGGGAAACATGGAAACCTTTGATGTTGGCAAGTATGTCTCCTTTTGAAATGGTAGCTGTAGTATTTATTAAAAAAAAAATATCTTCAAGAGTTCTGCCATGGACTGCCATCGTAATTCAACTTTCATCCAACGTTGCATTGATTCATGTTATGTTGATCATTTGTTGAGCTAGTTTGTTTAAATATTTGTCATGTGTAATGGGACCTTAATTCACGCCAACATCAAAACACAATTATGAACGTGATCTTCTTTCAGAAAGCAAAAGATCTTCCATGCGATAAGTTTTCATGTGAAAACAACACAACACGCCATTCAAGTTTCACTTTTAACCCCCAATTCCCCTCAACCTTATGACTCAGTCGTTCCAGTCAGCTGGTTTCTCGCGCAAACCACCTAACCGCAATCATAAACCAACGCCGTATCCGAAATTCGTCATCGTCACCGCACCGCTGCTACTCTTACTCACCTCTGATAGACCTCCGGATTGGCAATGTAATTGGCCCAGTCAGCCAAGTAGATGGTGGCGGCCTTAATCCACCGCCGCCGGAAGCTCTGGTTCTGCAGCGTAGCAAACAGCTTATCGTAGTCCAGTTTTCCATCGCGACCCACGAATCCCTTGAACACCGTATCCAGACCGATCTTGGTCCAGAGGGCTTGCGCCAGCTCAGATTGGGTAAATTGGTCCCACATGACGTGGATGTGTTCTAGGAAGGGTGGCAGAACCCACGAATGGTCCTTGTGCTTTTCCTGAGTCTTTTCCATGTCCGGACCGGAGAAGGACTGGAAGGCTTGGACGGCTAAGGGGAGGAGGTTGGCGATGGTGTCTCCGTTAAATCCAGGATGTTGGGGTTCACGATCTTCATCGTGATCTACGCTGTTCTGATTGGCCAGCCAAGTTTGGGCCACGGTCAGAACGGTGTCCAAAATTGGGTTGCCCTCATCGGCCTTCTGCTGACGCTTTTGGCGTTTATTGGATCGTCTTTGGGGCTGCTGTTCTTCATTCGCTCCAGCGAACATCTGGATCACGTTGCCAATTAGAGCGGGATCAAATCCACCGCCACCTCCTCCGGCATTTCCACCATTGGCGCCAGCCAACATGCTTCCAATTCCGGACAGGATCGCTCCAACTCCGTCATTGTTGGACTTGGCACCACCTCCTGCATTAGCATTGGCCATCAATGGCAACAGCATGGAAGCAATTCCGGTCAGTCCAGCTGCCGCGTTGCCACCACCGCCGCCTCCATTTTGATTTCCAAGCGACTGCAGGAACTCCGAGGCCATATCCAGGAACGGACTTCCCTCATCATCCCGCAAGTTCGACCGCTGAGTCGTATAAGCACTGCCACTAATCGAAAATATCACCAATGATATCACGCACAGGTATTTACCGTTAACTCTCATCATGCTTCTTCGCTATCTAAAGTAGGTCACTGTATCTTACGAACTATAGCTAAACGCGGTGCTAATCGATTCTGTATTACGCTCCAAATGTTTTGTCACTCACTATTCCAAACTCACAAAATCATTCTCAGTCCCCCCGAAAAGAAAAAAAAACTGTGTCACGCCCTCAAAAGGGGGCCCTTTTGCTGACGAGGGCAAAACCGGGAAGAACTCCACCGCCACCAACGATTCAACGCTACGATTCGAACCGATCAAGATCTAGCACAGCACTGAGCCGTCCGGGACACGTAAGACGATCAAGAAGTCTCGCTCTCCTCGGCATGGATTGCGCGCTCTTCCTATCCCATTCAATCCCATCCCATCCCGGAGAAACAGGTTGGGCCGGCAGCGATGATGGAACGGACGGAGCACACAATGCATGCAACGAGAAGGAGAAACCAACCAACAGAAGAAAAAAATGTAGGTATCTTTATAACAGTAATTCTTTCTTTGCGTCTTCCCGGCTGGATGCCTAGTTGGATGGCTGACTTCTTTTGCTTGGGCTCTGGCTGCGATTGCTTCGAATGAATTTACACCCAAATCTTTTTACTTTTGCATTTTTATCAAACGTAATTTTTACAATCCGCTTTCTCCAGTATTCATTAAGAAATTATGTCAAATAGTAGTTTTAATGAATTGAATTCATTAGTTATCTATTTTTTCTTTTATTTGTATATTTATCAATTACTTTCATTTTATATTCATTTAGTATAACATTTTAAGGTCACAGGTACATTTAGGTTCGTTGCTGCTCGGAAACGTTCTATACTCGCCGAATCTTACTCGGCCTGGTCCCTTATTTTGCAAAATTTAGAAATGTTATAAGTTCGTTAGTGGAAAATGATCGTTTTAGCTAAAAAATGATCGTGTCAAAATTTGAAGTCCGTATCTCAAGGCTAAGTGGTCCCTCAAGGGGCCTAAAGTTGTCAAAAATTGTATGGGATCAAAAACACATGAATTTTTTTTCGACGAAGAAATACGCTATTCTACTAAAACCGGTGATTTTAGAACCCTTAAGGGCCAAAAATGTGCTTAGATTTGCGATATCTCTACTCGTTTTTGAGTTATTGAACAAAATAGGGTAAGTTTCCTTCGAAATCTAAAAAAATGGTCAACAATGCTGATTTTTCAGTTGTTTTTTGTCAATATTTTGGAAACGAGTAGAGATATCGCAAATCTAAGCACATTTTTGGCCCTAAAGGGTCCTAAAATCACCGGTTTTAGTAGAATAGCGTATTTTTTTGTCGAAAAAAATTTCATGTTTTTTTGGTCCCATACAATTTTTGACAACTTTAGGCCCCTTGAGGGACCACTTAGCCTTGAGATACGGACTTCAAATTTTGACACGATCATTTTTTAGCTAAAACGATCATTTTCCACTAACGAACTTATAACATTTCCAATTTTTGCAAAATAAGGGACGGCCTACTGGTCATCTCACCTTGTCCGATGTGCTCCACGTTACCTTGTATCATCTGAATTTATTGCAAACCCAATCTTTGTAGGGTTACTACCCGGCATGTTTAAAGCATGCCCTGCCCACCATATTATTCCGGCTTTAGCAACCTCCAAATGCAGGGTTCGCCATAGAGGGCAGCGAGCTCGTGGTTCATTAAGAAAATTGAATATACCTTAAATTTTATTAGCTAGATCCTTCAAGATTGAGAATATGTGCGATTTAAAGTATTCCATTAAATTGTAGTTTATTTTTTTGCGTAATACATTTATTTAACTTGCTGAGTCACCGTTTCAAATGTGCTGCTGATGACATCCATGTCGTCAGTGAAACAAACAAAATGGCCGGATCTGTGAAAAATCGTACCCGGCTGTTACACAGTGATGGAATTACTCGCACCATGAAGCAATTCGCGAGTGTAAAGCCAGCACAAGGCTTACTCACGATTCCGAGAGTAAACAGTGTGTGAATTTATTCGCACCCGCCTGCTTCGTGAGTAAGAAGCAAAACAAAAACAGAAACACTCATCATGAGTTTTCATTCGCGAATGACTAGTGAAGGTGCGGGAAGTGCATTTTATTGTGATTATAATAGCAAATCCAGTGATTATCGAACATAACCTAATGCTTTATGCTTCATTGTTCCTGAAAAGCAGCACTGCCAGTCGTTGAAATGCGTTTTTGTCAAAATGCAAAAAAAAACTCACGAAGCTTCGCGAATCACATGCGAGTGCTTGTCAGCTTTGTTTACTCACGAATAAAGAAGTGCGAGTATTCTCGGGCCCCTGTTGTTCACGAGTAGGTTTGTTTTGGTTTGTGTCTGCTCAGCTGAAATCTTCATCATTTTCCATTTCTGCTGCTTCATCCAGCTCTTCACACGACACCCTCTAGCGCAATGTTATACAGCAGGCACAAAAGTCCATCAACGAAATTAAAACGAACTATAGTTTTTGCCAGAAATTTTCACGCAGTTTTGCACACCGTCCATCTTTTTGTAAGCGTTCCAGGAAAGCCATTCTCGTCCAGCATTATTCATAGCTCTGCTATGCACGGACGAAACTGTCGTGTGTTGCTTCGAAATTGAAGATCCGGTGATGCTTGGCGATTTTCACGAAGTCCGTTCAGCTGCTTGGTTTCGCTGATGATATTGATATTTTTGCTCGTAAATTTGAGACGATGGCGGAAACGTACATCCGACTAAAGAGTGAAGCCAGGCGAATCGGATTAGTCATTAATGTGTCGAAGACAAAGTACATGATGGCAAAGGGCGCCAGGGAGGAATCACCGCGCCCGCCACCCCGAACTTCTATCGACGGTGATGAAATCGATGTGGTTGAAGAATTCGTGAACTTGGTCTCACTGGTGTCCGCCGACAACGACGCACACCAGCCAGCAGAGAAATTCAGAGGCGTATTATGGCAGGAAATCGTGCATACTTTGGACTCCGCAGAACTCTACGATCGAATAAAGTTCGCCGTAACACGAAGTTAACCATCTACAAAACGCTGATTAGACCGGTCGTCCTCTATGGGCACGAAACATGGACCCTACGTGCAGAGGACCAACGCGCCCTTGGAGTTTTCGAACGGAAGGCGCTGCGTACCATCTACGGCGGAGTGCAGATGGAAGACGGGACTTGGAGAAGGCGAATGAACCACGAGCTGCATCAGCTGCTGAGAGAAGCAATCATCGTCCATACCGCGAAAATCGGGAGGCTACGGTGGGCGGGTCACGTCATCAGGATGTTGGATAGCAACCCGACTAAAATGGTTCTCGATAGTCGTCCGACCGGTACAAGAAGATGTGGCGCGCAGCGAGCTAGGTGGGTCGACCAAGTGGAGGACGATCTGCGGACCCTACGCAGAGTGCGGAACTGGAGACAAACAGCTATGGATCGAGTGGAATGGAGGCGACTACTATGTACAGCAAGGCCACCCAGGCCTTAGCCTGATCGGTAAGGTAAGTATACATTTTTGATCAATAACGGCGCCGGCCACGTTGTAAGTGTTCGCAGTTCAGTGTGGAGTGTTTTTGGGATTTTGGTGAAATTTATATCGTGTTTGGTTATTAAATAGTGCTGGTAGTGTCCGTAAGTGTCGTGCAGTTTTCTCCGTCAGTTACTGTAAGTCCATAGTTTAGTAGGCTACCGTACTACGCCACCATCAACGCCACTTCCAAAACCCCCCACCAGAGGGAAAACGAAATCCTTTTGGTATCCTGAAAGGGGTGGCCGACGCTGAACCAAGATGAAAGGATGACTGCACTTGAACGAGTTAACGGACACGATAATAGCAGCGATGTCTCGGGTCACTGTCCGAACACCAAAGGCCAGTGACCTAAATAGACTCCACTCTATGATACGAGAAAACTAGAGAAATAATCGCCAACCAAAATGGTTGAAGTAGTGTATTATGCGGCAAGTTACCCGCCAAACACTGAGCTTGTGAAAAGTGCAATTGGAAGATAGATAGAGAGTAATCGGAGAAGGACACAGGTAATTGGGTTCTTCATCTAACGGAATGTGAATCCTAATACCATGTCTCGGATTCGCAGAACCCCGCTGTTTTAGACAAAACTTCGGTTCTGTAGGAGTTCAAGGCAAACCACCAGCAAAAGCAATGTTGTTTGATCAAGTGCCGGGTACTGAATTCCAGCTGAGTTTGAAAAAGGGTTTTTCCGCGGTTACGGTTACACCGAAACCGTCCGCTTTTGCGAGGGAAAACTCTGAACCGAAGACGTTTAGACGTTCCACAGAACAACACTGGACGAAAAATATGTAAAAATCGAGTCCCAGAAGAAGGTCCCAAACGGACCGAAACGTCGGACAAGATAAAATAGCTGTATTTTTATTTTAGTCAAGACTGGAAAGCCATCTCTTCGAGAAGTCAAGAAGGGCCTACGAAATGCCGCCATCGCTACCCCGAAGGCTACTGGGGCACTGAGTACGTAAGGCCGCCATCGTTTAGGATCTGGTGTGGTGCGTGGTGGA